>NC_140076.1:6034277-6099602 GCF_964194135.1 Talpa europaea
GTTGACCAATCAGCTGCTGCTCCGCTGTTAGCCCCGCCCCGATGCTGAAACGGCCGCTTCGGCACGCGGAGTGACGCTCGCGGGGGCGCCGCGCTTCTGACCAATCAAGGAGGCTGAGTCAGGCCCCGCCCCCGGCCGCGACGCTCCGGGGGTCCGGGCGGAAGTCCCGGCTGGCGGCGCGGGGCGCGGGGCTGCGGGGCGGGGCGGCCGGCGTCTCGGGGCCGGCTGCGGGGCGCCCCGCGTTCACCGCGCGGAGGGAAGGCGAGGGGAGCCCGAGTGTCCCTTCCGGGGTCCTGCGCCGCCTCCCCTTGGTACCTCTGCGGCCGCCGTGCCCCTCCTGAACGCCCTCCCGGGGTGCGGGCGGCGGGCTGCTCCCGACCCCTGCGAGAAGGGGGCCCCTCGGCCTGGAG
Organism: Talpa europaea; assembly: GCF_964194135.1. Lineage (NCBI taxonomy): Eukaryota > Metazoa > Chordata > Mammalia > Eulipotyphla > Talpidae > Talpa > Talpa europaea. The sequence continues at coordinate 6,034,688 of NC_140076.1, forward strand.
GTAAGGGGTGGCCCCCGGCGCTCCCCGCGTTGGGGCAGAGCTCAGGACGCGCCTTCCGCCCGTCCGGCGCACCCCGCCGGCCTGCACCCTCCCGCCAGTCGTCTGGCCTCGCACCGCCTCTGGCCCCCCGTCCCTGCGGGGTCGTGGGGGGCTGGGGGGTGTCCTCGCATCTCCGCTGTGGTTCTGCGGTCGGCCCTGGGGAGGCCTGAGGAGTGGGGAGGTGGGGTGGGTAGGATGGCCCAGCACGCAGTCTTGAGGCTGTGATGTCGTGTGTTGGGGGGCTGGAGTTTCTGGTTGGAGGAGTCAGCCAGGGACGCTGAGGGAAGTGCGAAGCCCCTTCCCCAACCCACAGGAATCCCTCTGGAAACATCTGTGTGTCCCTGAGCCTGACCTCTGGGGGGCCAAAGGCCAAGAGCGGGAGACCTTCCAGGCCCCTCTCCCCCACTAGGGAAAGGCTGGTCTGCCACGGACCCTGGTGTCCGATGTGGGTTCACATCCTGTCTTTGCCACTTGCTGTGTGATTTGGGGCAAATTGTTTAAGATCTCTGAATTTTGGTTTCTTCATTTGTAAAAGGAAAGGGCAGAAGGGAGAGCAGGAGAGAGAGGAGAGCCCTCGGGGAGCCTGGTTGTGTTGGATTCACAAGTTACAGAATTCTTTACATTTGTAGACTTGCCTTGGTTGTTTTCCACGTATTAAACTAGCCTGATTTTATAATGAAGGTTGTTAAAGGGGCTTGTTCTCTTTCGTCCTGTTTGGAAACACACTGTGGCTGGTGTAATAATAGGGATTTATTGAACACTTACTGTGTGCCAGGCACTGTATTAAGATTTAACATGCATGGCCTCATTTAATCCTTACAACCACCTTAAGAGGTGGATTCTCTTGTCATCTGTTTGGCAGATGAGGAAACTGAGGCAGAGCAGTTCAGGAACATGCCTGAGGATGGGCAGTTAGGGAATCAGGGTGGGGATTTGAACCCAGGCCCCTGGCTCCACAGGCTTCAGGTGGAAGAACTGGGCCTAGAACCCAACCTTGAGGGCATCCTGCCATCAGGAGTCAGCGACAGCGACACCTGGGATGGGGGAGACTGAGGATCTGGTGCAGCTGCGGCAGCTCAACCTGCAGCTTCTGAGGCAGCTGTGGGCTGGCCAGGAGGCCGTGCGGCGGGCGGTGGCCCAGGCAGCGTCAGAGGTGGGTGCGCACCTTAGGAACTCCCAGGTGGCAAGGAGGGGGCTGCAGGGTCACCCGAGGCCCAGCTAGGGCAGAGACTGGCCTGGGACACTGCTGGGGCTGGAGTGGACTGAGGACCCAGGTTTATATGCCCAGTGCAGGCCAGCTGGGTCGGGGGCCTCTGGCTGTACTGTGCCCCAGTGACCTGGTCTCTCTGTTCAGTCAAGTCTAGACTCCAGCAGTCGTGGTAACTCGGAGATGCCGTCTTCCCCGGAGACTTCCTTGACGTCCCTGAAAACCTCCTACCCCGAGGAAACCCACCCAGGTGGCCCCTGGGACACGTCCTGGCCCTGCGGGGCCAGCTCTGGGGAGAGCTATCTCCCACCTGGCAGCTGCCACCACTGGGAGTCCCTGGGTGGACCGAGGCCCTGCTTGGCACCCTTGGTGACCACCTCAGATTCGACTGAGTCGCAGCTTTCCACGGAGCAGGCCCGGGAGGGACCCCAAGAGGCACAGGCCCTGAGGTCCATCCTGGCTCAGCAGAGCAATGTGTCCAAGGTACCATGGGGAGGGGGCACCTGTGGGTGGGAGCGTCCCCTTTGGACAGATGCCCTCCTGGGCACCTCCTGTGAGTGAGAGGCTTCTGAGAGATGCTGTTAGTGGCGCCCAGCTCAGCCTGGGTGCCGGATAAGTGGTGTCCTTCTCAGACTGGGGGGAAGGTGATGAGCCCCATTAGACGGATGGGAAGACCCAGGCTCCGGAGTCACAGATAGAGGGGCCAGCGGCCAAGTTCTTACCTTCCAGCTCCTGAGCCTTGTACGGCCCCTGGGTCCCCTATCCTGTCCTCAAGGTAAGGCCTCCTTTGGCCCCCAAACCTGTTGGCCTAAACCTCGTCCCTTGTTGCTGCCCTCCTCAGCCGAGAGTGACCTTCCGCAAGGAGGAATCTCCAGTGCCTGAGCGGAACTGGCGCCTCCGACCGTACCTGGGCTATGACTGGATTGCAGGTGTGGGCTGCCCCCGTGCTCGGGAGTGGGGCGGAGGCCTCTGCACCCTGACTTCCCTATGCACCTGCCTGAGCCCCTATTGGGTGCTGCTGTTTCTCACAATGGCCTTCCTCTCCCCACGCTGAGCACCTTCTGTGTGTGTCTCATGACAGCCTGTGGCCCAGTGATGGGCAGCAAGATGGTGCTCACCCAGCATTGGTTGGATGAATGAATAAGTCATAGGTGCCACATTATTGCATATATTCTACTGGCCTCTTTGCTCCAGCCCCGCTGGCCTCCTTGCTTGTCACAAGGAGGCCTGCCACACTCATGGCCACCTCAGGACCTTTGCACTTGCTACTCCTCCTGCCTAGAATGCGCTTTCCCACCTTCCCAGCCACGGGTCCCCTTTCATCATCCAGGACTGATGGACTCGGCTCAAGTGATAGACCTTCTGGAACCCTCATGTTGGCGTAGGGCCTCTGCCCCCACATCTTTGCCTCTTCTATCGGCCACTTATGTGTTTTCCAGCTCCATCATTCTCAGAAGTCGTCTTGTTTGCTTGCTTCTCTCCTCGTTCCTCCATTAGGGCAGGCGCCCGGCTGTCTTCATTGCTGTGGCGCCCAAGCCAGTGCCCAGAACGGGCCTGGCATGGGGTAGACCCTTAACTGATGATTGTGGAATGAGTGTGGAACTGAGATCGGTGCCATTTGGGTTCTCAGCTCATGGAGGAGGAAACTGAGGCACAGAGAGGTCGAGTGACTGCACAGAGGCAGAGGGGTTGCTGGGTGGGACTTGGTGGTGATGAGGACACAGGCCCTGTCCTGAGGATTTCCACGCCGTTGGCTCACTGCCTTGCTTCTCATGTCTGGGAAGATGGAGGCGCCTGCCCCGCCCCCCCACCCCCCTCCCCCACCCCCCTTGCACCTGCCCCATTGTGCAGAGGAGAAAACTGGGGCTCAGAGGCCTGAGTTGTTTATAAAGTCACATATAGAGGGCGCAGGGGCCAAACCCATCTCTCAGCTTCCCGCCCCCCTTCTCTGGGTGTCTGCTCCCCGCTAAGGTCCGTCTAGTGCTTGTGTGCTCTGCCCCGGCTCTCCCGGCTCCTGGCGAGGCCCCCTCCTGTCCTTTCCTTCCCCGTCAGCATCTGTCTCCCTGGAGGGACAGTGAGAACTGATGGTCGCCTGCTGGGTGCCAGCACAGTGCCGAGAGCTGTGCTGCTCTTCCGAGTGCCGCCTGCTCTCCTGCCTGCCTGCTTTCCTCTCCTTCCTCCTGCTCCCTCCTTTATCTTTCGTGATGATCGGATGCAGAGCCGCCATCACCGACCCCGTTGAAGACTGCGGTGCCAAGAGGCTGAACGACTTCAGTCTCCTCTGCTCCGTCTGTTATTCCCCTGCTGCTGGAAAATTCCTCCCGTTAGCCTGCGTTGACTTCTAGTAAACTGCCCGTTTTCTCTATAACAAAATTCCCCCAAGGAGCTCTCCAGACTCGCTGCTTCTAGTCCCCCCCCCCCACGCCCTGCTTTTTCTGAAATCAGACTGGGGTCCCCGGCATCTGCTGGCAGGGTCCTTGTCACCAGTGACAGCTGCTGTGTCGGCTCCTGGCCCAGCTCTCGGTCTCCTTGTACTTGGCCCTGAGCAGTGAGGGACATGGCGGCCACTCCCCGCCCCCCACCCCACCCCCATCCGCCCTCCCTTATCCCGTCCCCCCTCACCCTGTCCCGGCTGCTGCTTTCAGTTGCTCTGCTGGGTCCGCTTTCCTGTCCCAGGACAGGCCCCGCTCAGTCTCCTGACTCCTCCCTGTGCCCCGCCCTGTGGGCCCCTAGTGCTGAGGCTTTTGACGATCGCTGTACTCCCGCGTTTTCGCTGCGCCCCACTCCCCTCCTCTCTGATCCACACTCGTCTCTGGCTGTCTTCTCCACGTAGGTCGGCAGCTGTGCACAATCCAGGTCCTGATGTCCAGCCTGCCCGCTCCTCGCGTCTTCCTGTCTCTGTGGCAGCTCGTGTCCCCAGGAACTGGCCAGTGAGCTGGCGTCAGCGCCGCCCCTCCTGTGCTCTTCCCGTGCCTCTCCCGTCCATGGGCACATCCGGGTCGCTCTGCCTTCACCCTTTTTCTAGAATCCAGCTACCTTTTCACCAGGGAGCCTGCGGTAACCTAACTGGTTCCTCTGCTCCCCCAGCCTGAAAGCAGCCACAGGGGGGTTCCTGGTCTGATTACATCACTCCTTGGCCCCAGCCATCCCTGCCAGCTTCCCAGCTTCATCTCCAGCCTCACGCCTCACTCCACTGCAGCCACTGGCGCCTCCTGCCGCTTCCTCAGGGCACTCAGCACACGCCTGCCCCGGGACCTTTACACTGCTCTTCCGCCTGCCTGGGAGGGCCGCACGGCTCTCTCCTCCTTGCTGTCTCTGCCGAGATACACCCGCTCTCCCCTGCCACCCTGCCCTTGCCTGTGCATCTCCCTGGCTCTGCCCTTTCTGCTCCCAGCGGGTGTCCCCACGCCTTGCTGTCGCACAGATTTCTTTGGTGACTGGTTCATCTGTTGCCACCATATTAGAATCTAAGCCTCGTGAGGGCAGGCTTTGTCTGGCTCGCTGCTCTTTCCCCAGCACTCGTGACCGTCTGGCCCGCAGTAGGAGCAATAACTATTCCTTGCACAGACAAGTGGGTGTGTGGCAGTGTAGACAGATATTGGGACAAAACACAGCACAGTGCATGGGGGTCCCCCTGGCTGTGAACACAGCATGGAGGGGTACAGAGCCGGGGCCTGGGGTGCCGGGGCGGAGCGTCTGCGAGGCTTGGTCAGTGGCCACACGGCCATCTTGGCAGGCTCCTTGGACAGCAGCTCTCCTGTCACCAACAAGCCCGAGGCCTTCTTCTCGGAGCTGCGGAACTTCCGGGACGCCCACCAGGAGGAGTGTGTTTGCAGTGACCAGGGGTGAGCAGGGGCGGGCGGTGAGGCTGGGCAGGGCAGCTCAGGGCCTCCAACACCCAGGCCTGCTCACCACCCCCCCGGTCCTTGCAGATCCCCGTTCCTGGGCCTGCGCGAGCGAGGGGATGTCCCGGAGGAGCACCAGTGTGAGTGTCAACCCTCGCAGCCACTCTCAGCGTCCCCACACGTCATCCCCTTCTCCCCAGAGCAGCCCAGCCCACTCTCAGGGACCTAGGGAGGCTGGGGGGGAGGCCTGGTGTCCCCACAGGATGGAGCAAGCCCTGGTTGAGGGTGGTCCTGTCTCCCAACCTCGCCCCTCCCTGGTGGCCTTGTGTCCTTCCCAGCTGCCCTGTTTCCCATGTGTCCCCGCTCCCTCTGCTTGTCATGGCCTCACAGGCGTGTACTGCTACCGTGTCAACCGGCGCCTGTTTCTGGTGCCCTCGGATCCTGGCGCCCCCTGCCGCCTGTGCAGGTTGCCCCGGGGCCAGCGGGGCCCTGAGACCTTGGCGCGTCCGGCACAGGTCAGGTGAGTGGCCGGAGCAGGCAGGACACGGAGTGAGGGTGGTGGGTCGCCAGGGTGGGGGAGTGGCTGCAGCTGAGGAGGGAGGTGGAGCCGGCTTGGAGGCAGCGGCAGCCATGCCCCCGTGTCACCCCCACCCAGGGTGAGCGTCCCGCTGTCGATCCTGGAGCCCCCGTACCGCCACCACATCCACCGACGGAAGAGCTTTGATGCCTCTGACACACTGGCCCTGCCCCGGGTGAGCAGCCCCACGGGGCCTGGGGGCGCTGAACCCTGAGTCTTAGGCTTCTGCAGCCCCTCCCGTCGGGTGGTGTGCATCCCCTGTGCAGGATGGAGGATGTGGGGACCCTACCCATTCCCAGTTGAGAGTGGGGTTGCTGGGGTTGGGGAGAGAAGGGGTGCCAAGGAGTCAGTTTACGTGGGCACAGCAGTGGCTTCCTCAGGCATGTGGCAGGGGCCTGACTTGGGTGAGTCAACACCTGCCATGTTGGGGGCCAGGCCCCACACTGGGGATGTGCTCAGAGTGTCCAAGGCCTTTCTTCCACCCAGGGCCTGATTAATGGGGTTAGGAAATGGATACAGGGGTGACCAGTGCTGGACACAAGTTGCCCTGGGGGTACTTCAGTTTTGGGGGGACACTGACTGCTTAGAAGGCCCCTTGACCCTCATGGGGTGCTGCCAGTCTGTGAGGAGAGGCACAGCTCCCCGCTGGGGTATGCCCTCACAGTGGGTTCCCTGCCTAGGCCAGGCACTTGAAGCCCTTGCTCTCCACAGCACTGCCTGCTGGGCTGGGACGTCTTCCCTCCGAAACCCGAGAAAAGCTCAGCCCCCAAGAGCCTGGACCTCTGGTCCTGTATCCCCTCCGAGGCCCAGCACCGGAAGCTGTCAGCCACGGGCCCTTCCTGCTTGGTATGGTCTGGGCTTTCCTGGGAGCAGCCCTGGGCACTGCAGGATCTCTTTACAGGGACCCAGCCCCCCAACTCTGACCCCGGGCATACCCCCAGGCTCCACCATTCCCTGCTGGCTGCCCTACCCCAACCGGGAAGATAACCCCAACTCTGAGATTCAGAAGGGAATGTGGCTGGGGTGACCTGCCCCCTCTGAGACCTCCCTGTTCACCATCCAGGCCCTGCCAACGCAAGTCCCGTCCCCCTTGCCAACCTGGTCAGAACCCCAGGTTCCCCGGCCCCACGCCTCCCGGCTGAAGCCCTGAGGACTGGTCACGTGGAGGACAGTGCTGCTGTTGCCTCTAGCCTCCCCGTCTGGTGGTGGACCTGCCCGGCCTAGACCCGGGTGACTCAGGCCGCACCTCCCAGGTGGTCTCCAGGCCTGTTTCCTTCCTGGGGACACAGGGTAGGGCGTGAGGAGGTAGCGGGTGAGGGATGCTGTGACCTGTTTGTAAATAAAGCTTGGAGTTCTCAGAGCCCCTGTGTGCTGGTCTGTCTTGTGGGTGCTCAAGGGGGGCGCTGACCCAGCCTTGGTCTGCCCTCCCGTCATCTGGAAAAGACACTTTAGGCAAATAGTCCTGGACAGGGTGTGTCCAGTGCACTGAGTGTGGCTCTTTCTGCAGCTCCCCAACTCTGGAGATGCCTCCCTGACCAGACAGATGTGGTGAGGACTCCCTAGAATAGGCCGGGGTCAAGGTCAGTGTCAAAATCATGTCAATGAGGAGCTGGGAGCCTCAGGCGGCCCCCCAGGAGGAAGTTCTGGTTCTGACCTGCTTCCCTTTCCCACATCTTTCATCCCCAGACCCCCTCAGGCAAGGCTCCAGCCCAGCTGAAGCTTCTTCCTGGCTCTTAGACCTGCTGGTTCCCCTCAGCCCTCGGGTCTGCACCCTCTGTCCGGAGCTCTCTTCCCACGAACTCCTACTCAGGCCTTAGCTTCTGTGTCCGTTCCTCAGTGGCCTTCCCTACCTCACAGACTTGGCTAAGGCAACCGAGTCTGAGGTCCCCCTGCTGCTCACCCATCCTGTCCTCCGTTACCCTCACCTGTAACGTCCTCGAGGGCGGGGAGCAAGCCTGTCTCGTCCTCGGTCCTGTCCAGTGCGGCGCGTGGCGTAGACTAGGTGTCCGAAGAGCAGACGTCGCGTGAAGAAGGATTGAGTGAAGTCGCCCCCAGGTCTCGGAACAGTGGAGACCACCCAGCCCCAGGATCTGAAGTGAGTGTGTCCCTGGAATTTGGCCCCTGGCAGCATTTTCGAGCCTGGTCCCCTGGAGTGTGCAGAGACCCGTGGGCACTGCTGGTTGCCCATGGACCTTTCCAACACCCCAAAGAGCAGACGCTTCTCATGGCCGTGGTGCAGGCGCGTCCCCCGGCAGGGGAAGTGGCCACGCAATCGCTTCTCTGTTTCTCATGACCCAGAAAATGCAAACTGCTGGATTTTGCAGAATTTCTTCCCATGTGCTTTTGGAACGTTGGGTTCTGATCTGAGCATTTACGTTTTGGTGCAAGGGCAGTCACTACAGGCGCCAGCCTTGGCGCTGGGCACACACCGAGCTTGCTAGCCCAGGTCAGGAGCCGGTGGAGCCTGACCTCAGGAGGGGCAGAGTGTGGCCTCGAAGAGATGGGGGCTCAGGTCCCACTTTCCTGATGATGACCGTGGCCTGGTCATCTCGCCTCCTGTAGTGGGGTTCCATTGTCTCCGTGGGATGGTGACGTCAGATCACGTGGCAGAGACCTGAAATGGGCTGAGCAAGCGTTGGGCCGTGCCTGATAGAAGGGAGATTGTCATCAGCTCTTCCTGTCCCCCCACCCCTCTCCTGGCCTCCATGGGCACAGCATCCTCCTCCTCGGAGTGACCCCAGAGTGGGGACAGCGGCCTGTCCTCTATGAATTCACCCTCCCTTGCTCACACCTGCCCCGGGAGCTAAGAGGGAACCGGAAGTAGAGCATTTCGTGCATGAAGACCTGCTCTTCCAGCTCCTTGGGGTGGGGGACTGTCCCCAGAGCAAAGGCTGTGGACCAGCGCAGCCTTCTCACCAGGTTATTGGCTTGGAGGCTCTGCCCACAGGGAGGGACAAAACCAGCCAGCAGGCTGCGGGTGACCAGGGCCTTCCCCAGAGTGAGCTGGCAACTTGAGGGTGGAAGTCAGGAGAGGAAGCCCGGGCTGCAGGGATAGCACAGCGATTGGCAGGGGTGTGTGAGGCTGGACCTCAGTGACGGGCGTCTGGTGGTGGCTTGAGCCTTTAGGGACATTCCCCTGGCGTGGCACCAGGCTGACCACAGGGTACTCTCCCTTTTCGTCTGTGCCTAGAGGTGCCAGGGCTTCTCTCCAGCCCCTGGAGCCCCCAACAGAAACTCAGCACGAGCCCACACTGTCATGGCAGGACCAGGTGACCCTGGTGGTCACCAGAGGGACCAGGTGACCTCGGCCCCAGCTCCCCAGGTGGACACCATTCTCAGCCAGGCCGGACTGAGGACACCTATGGGATCTCAACTGGCAGAGAAGGAGGGAAGGAGGCTTTGAGAATTTTCCAGATCTCAGACCTGGTGGGGGAATCCTTCCTGCCACTAGACCTTGGGAGCAGAAACCCAGTCCAGAGGGAGACCCAGCTGTCCCTTCTTCTCATTCCCAACAAGTTCTGACAAATGTCCCCTTCCTCCTCCCGCCCAAGTCTCTTGGAGAAGAGGGAGAAGCCGCTTGAAGGAACACCCTCTGCATCTGTGGGGCCAGTGTGGGGTCAGTGTGTGCACAGGGCTCTGGACCTGTAGCCATGGGCCTGGGGTTCAGTGCCCTCTTCTGTACTTGGGCAAGTCAGTGGCTCTCTCTGAACCTCAGTTTCCTCATCTGTAGAATGGGGATGATAATGCTGCCTTCCTTAGGGAGGTGTCTTGAGGGTTAAATGAGGCTTAAGGAGGGGACTCTGAGTGGGATCCCTGATGGGGAGCTTGGAATATTCAGCCTGGTCCCCAGGAAGGCCAAGTCATGATTAAGAAGCTTGGAATGTTCAGCTGGTCTCCAGAGAGGGGAGAGGGTCTGGAGAGGAGTTAATGGCTCATCATGTCTCCATGGGGAGCCTCCCTAAAATCCCCAGAGTGGGGCTTGGAGAGCTTCCGGGCTGGTGAGGGCTGGTGACCGCATGGAGGGACTGGGCCACACTCCCCCCACCCTGTGCATCTCTTCCACCTGGCTGTGCATCAGGCCTCTCCATCCATCCTCCAGCCAACTGGTGAGGGGAGCCAGTGTCTCCTGAGTCCTGTGAGACACTCCAGCCAATTCATTAGACCTGAGGAGGTGGTCGTGAGACTGTAACAGGGTGGTCCCCAGGAAAGGGGGAGGTTCCAGGTGGAGCAGGTAACCTGGAACCTCCCCCTTTCCTGGGGACCACCGTTACAAGACCCTTGGATTTTCACCAAGTGGGTGTGAAAGGTTGGGCAGGTAAAGAGAAAGAGAGCCAGGCTACATTTCTCAAAGGGAGGGAAAGTTTATTGCGCCCGGGGGGTGGGGGTGGGGGTGGGGGACCTCACACACCCAAGGTGGGGGTCAGTGAAGCCGTGCACCTTGTTAGGGGGAAGCAGGGTTTTATAGGGTAAGGAGGGGTCAGGTGGGAAGTTGGGTTCCTATGGCGGGAAAAGTTTGTAGGGAGACTTGCAGGGGGAGTGGGGAGGCTCATTGTCTGAGTCCTCCAGGCAGGTATCCGCATTCCTGCCCCCCAGGTGGGCTTCCTGGTGGACCTTTCATACCAGCCTTTGGTTGATAGGAAAGGGGGCAGCGGTTCTTTCTTTGGCTACTTCCTGCTGAAAGGGGGCGAAGACCAAGGGGGAGACTCAGGCCTGGTGATGAGGGTCTTCTGCAGGGATGCGAGAATATGGGTGGAGAAGGAGTTGGTTGAAGGTGGTAGGAGACATTTCCCGAATGCGAGCCTGTATGAATTTAGGAGGCGAGGAGCGAAAAGAAAAAATAAGGTTATCGTTAGTATTGACCCCAAGAGTGGGAGGAGCCGTGACACTCTAGGATTTTGAAACCATGTCAGCGGAGAGTTGGAGCCCCCGGTTTTACTAGTAATTGTTGTGCCCAAGATCAGCAGACTCGGCGAGCATAGCCTCCAAGAATCCAAAGACAGCTGATGCAGATGCAAAAGGGAGTTTATTACGGGCTTGAGTCCGGGCCCTCGACATGCACCCATGCAACGGCAGAGGTCGAGAGCCCCGAACAGAGGAAGCAGGGGTATCTTATAGGGTCGCGAGTGGCGCGAACTCTGAAAGAAGCTGGCAATTACTCACTGGCTACTACAAAGGCATTTTGGCGCACGCGGTTAGTTTCAAACTGATTGGACGGTTAGAGATGCTGTCCCATTTATGGACAGGACTGCCCTCATTGGCGGCTGGGGTGGTCTGCTTTTTCGTCACCAAGTGGAATGAGGGTTGTGACTGCTGAAACTATCTCCGGAATGCGGCTGGACAAGGACTAACATAGCAAGGTGGAGGATATACAAAATGGCGAAACCTCGGCTAAGCTTGGTTCCACAGTCATAACATTCTTCCCTGAGGAACAGGCAGGTACCCCCCTTATTCTCTATAGGTATTTTTGCAGTGATCAAAGGTTTGATGGTAAAGAAACAAAACAAGGTGTTTACAGGGTTATTAATCAATGACAGAGTTAGGGTGAGAGTGACAGAGGAAACAAGAGGAGGTGTTAGTCCCGAAAGAGTCATTTAGGAAGGTTATAGTGTTTTGGATTATATGAATCCAGGTTGAGGGTGTCTCGGTCTTTTCTGATGATGCTAATTTTATAGGATTTGTTCTGAATGGAGGATGTCCTGGGATTTTGGACTGCGGCATTTTGGGTCGGGACATATTCCCTTGAGATGGACAGTGTTGCCACGGGAGAGGAATGCCAGGCAGTGCACACTGCGGCTTGGACCCCCTGTACCCAACGTTGGTCCCAAGGATCTGAAATAGCACAGCTAACTTGATTCATATGGAAGCCCGTATTATGACGCACCAGAGAGAACATTTGGCCTTTGTCTGGAAGGTGCACTGTGCATGACTGATAAGGGCACCCCCTATATTCTCTATAGGTATTTTTTCAGTGATCTAAGGTTTGATGATAAAGAAACAAAACAAGGTGTTCACAGGATTATTAATCGATGAAAGAGTTAGGGTGAGAGTGATAAGTGCTGTGCATCTGGCCTGTGGGCACCCCGCAGTACCCACCTAGTGGGTGGTCTCAGTGGATCTGTTACAGGGCAGCCCCGATATTGAACGGGTTGCCTGGCTGTGGGAATACTCCACTACAGGCACACACAAAAGGTTAATAAAAGGTTTATTGACAAGGGAAAAGGAAATAAGGAAAATGTACAACTCAGGGAGAAAATAGGGAAATAAAGTCTTTAATGTGTCCTACCCGATCCGCTGACCTGGAAACCCAAAAAGCACTCTCCAAGCTGGCCGGACGCTGCGAGCTGGCAGAGAGTCAAAATGGGGGACCCCCTCCAAAGCCCACGGGTCTGGCTTTATACCAACCTGGCTGCTTAACCCCACCCTCAGGTCCCAGCCACCCTCCCTTGGGTGGTGATGGGATTTGGAGTTCCCAGTGTCTTTGGGTTTGGCTAGGGGTGGGGGTGGCGTCCACAAAGCTTGTATGGAATTAGCTTTAGGACACCTTTTCCCCCTAACAGATCCTGAGACAAAGTGTTATAAGGGCAGCCCCGATATTGAACAGAGGTCTCCATAACTTTGAATTTCCATACACAGGACACTGAGCTCGGGGAGATTTTGACAAGAAATGCACATCCTAGTGTTAGGGGGAAAAGGATGTCCCCCGTTCAATATCGGGGCTGCCCTATAACACTAGTAGGACCCAGGTTATGACATACATACTGTTTGTCTTCGGGGGCACCTTTGACCCATGATAGATGGTGCCAGGAGGGGTCCCCCAGAAGTGTTACCGCTGTAGGCATGGTGAGAATAACCGTGTGTGGGCCGGTCCACAGAGGCTGCAGTGGCTTTGGCTGAAGCGATTTGAGCAGGACTTGGTCTCTTGGATGCAGTGGTGGGGAAGGTTGGTTGAGGAGGTCGAGATCCGAGGCAGGACTGGGGAAGTACCGGTCTGCGTGTTCCCAGAGCAGTTGCCTGAGTAGGGAGAGGTCAATCCTGTCCGGGTAGGTGTCCACGCAGTGGGTGAGCTGATTGATGGTAACAGTGGCCTAGGCAGCCCTCCGCTGCCCGCGCGCATCTTTGTAAGAGCTGCCGTCTGCAAGCACAGGAGGCACCTGACAAAGGAGAGTCAGTCTGGAGGTTTGCATTTCTTCCAGGATTTTAGGACACGAATGAGTGGCACAAGGGGGCCAGAGACAGGCAGGAGAGCGGCTGGGTTGAGAGAATTAGACTGAGAGACTCACCAGGGGGTTTCCGATAAAAAATATATGGAAATTTTGTAAGCAGGAAGGAGTAAGAGTGGAGAGCGAGCGGCGAGACAGGAGGTCCTGAAGGCGGAGCGGGGAATGTCCTTGGGTGGGTCTTTCCAGAGTAAGTTTGAGGGATTTCCGGGTGAGTAGAGCTGTCGCTGCCAGGGCTCTAAGGCAGGGTTGCCAGCTCCTAACGGTGGGATCCATCTGCTTGGAGAGATAAGCGACAGGACGCAGGGCTGGCCCGAGAGGCTGGGAAAGGCCGCTGCCGCCATACCCCGACGTTCGGCTGTGAACAGGAGCAAAGGCTTTTCTGGATCAGGAAGGGTAAGGACAGGTGCCCGAAGAAGGATACGTGTGAGGAAAAGGAAGGCCCTGCGGACTCCCCGGGGGATTGGAGACGTCCTTCAGGGAGACTCTTGCTGCATCATATAGTGGCTTGGCTAAGGAAGCAAAATTAGGGATCCAGTGTCGGAAGAATCCAACCAAACCTAGGAAAGAAAGGATTTGTTCTGCTGATTCAGGGGAGGGAAGGTCCCGGATGGCCTGTTTGGGGTCCACTGTTAGCGGTTTGGAGGAAGGAGTTAGTGGAAGACCCAGATAGACGACTGTGGGAACTGCAAGTTGGGCTTTGGATGGGGAGTCACGGTATCCTTTGGAGCACAGGAAGGTGAGGAGTTGTGCAGTGTGTTGCTGAGATGGTGGCCGAGAAGGCCTGCAGAGGAGGAGTCAGCAACACAGTGGAGGAGAGTGCTGGGTGGAGTATGTCATGACGAGAGATCGCTAGCTAATGCCTGACCAAGCAAATGAGGGCTGTCCCGGAACCCCTGAGGCAGGACAGTCCAGGCCAGTTGCGGGGAGGTGTGTGTCCGGATTTTCCCAAGTAAAAGCAAATAGTAAGTAACATGGAGGATTTAGAGGGATGGTAAAAAAAAAAAAATACCTTTGAGGTGAGGTACAGAGAAGTGTGTGGTAGAAGACGGTATATGAGACAGAAGGGTGTAGGGGTTCGCACTACGGGATGGCTAGGCACCACTGCTTCGTTAATGAGGCGAAGGTCTTGAATTAGGGGATAAGAACCATCAGGCTTTTCAATGGAGAGAATGGGAGTATCACAGGGCGAGTGGATAGGAGGAAGGAGTCCCTTTCCCAGGAGTCGTTGGCTGATGGGTTTGAGACCCTGACGGTGAGTGAGGGAAATTGGAAACTGGGGGTGAGAGGGAAAAGAAGAGGGATCCTTGAGGCGAATGAGGACTGGGGTACGATGGGTGGCAACAATCAGGATAGAGATATTCCAGACCATGGGGTTGACAGTGGAAGGAGACAGCAGAGAGTCCTGAGGAGGATTAGGAGATGTTTGGAGCCGTGGGAGGATGAGAGCAGCGCTAGAGTCTTGGAACCATAAGAGAGTAGCCCTGAGTTTGGTCAGGAGATTGTGACCCAGGAGTGGTGTGGGGCAAGAAGGCTTGACTAGGAAAGAGCGGACCAGTGGTCCTGAGCCGAGAAGGAAGGCCGTCAACACCCGTAGCCGAGGCCTGACAAAGATAAACTTGACCGGAATAGGAGGGGAGGACAGAGAAGGTGGCCCCCGTGTCAACCAGAAAGGAGATGGACTTACCTGCTACCTTGACCGTTACCCTGGGCTCCTCAAAGATTATCGGAGTTGATGAGTCCGGGCCTCTTCAGTCCTCAGTCGCCAAACCCAAGACCGCCGGTGGCAAGAGTTGCAGCGGCTGGAAGGACTGGCCCACCACAGCCAGGCGTGGAGGGACGGTCACTTTTCCAGTGACCCTGGACGTTGCAGATGAGGCTCGGTCCTGGAGGGCGGGGGTTGGGGCATTGTCTGGACCAGTGGCCTTCTCGGCCACGTTTGAAGCAGGCTCCCGGCGGCGGTCGGTTGGGGCCCATGGGGCCCATTGTCGTCCTCTGTTGGGCTGCGGTCGTTGGAGGAGCAGGGCCTGGGGGTCTCAAGGCAGCTACTGGGGCCTGAGCTTGAAGCTCAGCGTTCTGGCGACTACGGAGTTCCCTCTCTGCGCTGTCCCGTTCCTCCCGGTTGTTAAATACTGTAAAGGCCATGTTCAGCAGGTCCCGGATAGGGGTTTGAGGACCGTCCTCAGCCTTTGGAAGGCAGGAGGGTTTTTGGAGGAAGACGGGGTAATCTCTCTGAGCTTATGAAAGCTTATAGGTTTAGGCGCTGCCGGTTGGAGACCAGCTAGGGGACAGGTCAGAGGTCAGGGTGGAAGAGAAGATAGCATGTAATTATGACATGTATGGTCATAGGCTTGGGTAAGATAATGAAATTTTTAGGTGTAGGTAGCAGGATCGTTTGTGAAAGAGCCAAGATGCTTTTCAAGTTGGGAGAGATCAGACAGAGAAAGAAACATGGACTCTAACTCCTCCTTCAGTCCCCACCCACTTCCCTGAGGCAGGGAGAAGAGGATCAGCAGGGAGAGGGTGTGGCAGCTGGGAGGTGAAAAGAAAGGGGGGGGTCTGGATTGGGGAGCTGGAGGAGGTGAAGACTGAGAATTTAGAGGATTAGAGAATTTTGAAGAGGAGTCCTGAGAGGGCCAAGAGTGAAAGGAGTCTTGAGACTTAGAAAGTGCGGCAGGTTTTCAGGAGAAAGGGAAGGGGCGGAGCACGAGAGAAAGAGAGCCTGGCCCTAAGGATCTCTGACCATGTTCCATTGCGGGGACAGAATTGTTTAGGTCTGTAAGTGTTATAGGGCAGGGAGAGGGGCAGCCCAAACCCCCGCAAACCTGCCTATTCTAAATGGGTTCTGCCATCCGCCGCATCAACACAAAACATAGGAGACTTTAATGGGAAGGAACTTTAATAAAACTAGGAAACAATACAGGAAAGGCAAAGAGTCTGTAACAGGGTGGTCCCCAGGAAAGGGGGAGGTTCCAGGTTCCCTGCCCCACCCAAGGGAGGGTGGAGCTGAGCAGGAAGAGGAGAAGCTGCAGAAGAGACTGAGGAAGGAGCAGGATGGAGCCAGGAGACCTGGAGGAGGCGCATGGAGCCTAGAGACACGTAAAGAAACTGCGCTTGTCTTTTGGTCGTGGACTGGGTGACACAGATGTGGGTGAGACCCATGGGGAGGTGACAATGGCAGCTTTTATCTTGATGTTGATTTTGCTCTTTTCCTTTCGGGCTTGTCCGGTTGTTTGTGACCCTTTTCTGTGGGTCCCCACTGGAAGATGCTTTAGACTTGGGGCAGGCCTTGGGGCCTTGCTCTGGGCCAATCCCATTTGGATGGAGTTTTACCCACGAGGGGATGGGTAACTTTGGGTGCTTCATTTAGAAACTAGACTCTTTGCCTTACCTGTATTGTTTCCTAGTTTTATTAAAGTTCCTTCCCATTAAAGTCTCCTATGTTTTGTGTTGATGCGGCGGATGGCAGAACCCATTTAGAATAGGCAGGTTTGCGGGGCTTGGGCTGCCCCTCTCCCTGTCCTATAACAAGTCTAGTTTCTAAATGAAGCACCCAAAGTTACCCATCCCCTCGTGGGTAAAACTCCATCCATATGGGATCGGCCCAGAAAAAGGCCCCAAAGCCTGCTACAAGTCTAAAGTATCTTCCAGTGGGGACCCACAGAAAAGGGTCACAAACAACCGGACAAGCCCGGAAGGAAAAGAGCAAAATCAACATCAAGATAAAAGCTGCCATGGTCACCTCCCCATGGGTCTCACCCACATCTGTGTCACCCAGTCCACAACCAAAAGACAAGCGCAGTTTCTTTACGTGTCTCTAGGCTCCATGCGCCTCCTCCAGGTCTCCTTCTGGCTCCATCCAGCTCCTTCCTTCCTCAGTCTCCTCTTCAGCCTCTCCTCTTCCTGCTCAGCTCCACCCTCCCTTGGGTGGGGCAGGGAACCTCCCCCTTTCCTGGGGACCACCCTGTTACATAAGGACCGAGAAGTCAAAAGTGCCATGCCCGGGCCAGTGGGAGCCATTGTCCAATTGATGCTGAGGCCGTGCAGTGTTGCAGTAAAAGACGAGACGCTTAGGGCGTTATGTGGCCTTAGCCCCAACGGACTGAGGTTTGAGAGAAGGCATCCCAGTGGGGTGGCCGGGCTCGGCTTGGAATTTGCAGACCCCATGACTAAGTCTGCTCCTTTCCCAACTAACAGGGGCACAGAGTCAGGACGCAGGGTCCCATGAACCTGATCTGGCCGTCGGGGGTGCAGGCCCCAAATCGCGGCGTCCCCCGATTCGGTCCTGGCCTTCGGAACAGAGGCAGACAAGCGAGGGGGACGTCTCCACCGCTCGGTTGTTGCCTAGGATTCGGGCACCTAGTCTGGACGGGCGTCCCCAGACCCAGGGTCTAGGTGTCCCGGGAGTCGGCTGACGTGGGTCCACGGTTTACGGAACAGCCAACCAAGGGAGGGGGTCAGGAGAGGAGCCCAATAGCCAGAGGCAAGGGCCTCCCAGCAAGGAGGGTCAGGCAGTGACTTACCCCAAGGATTAAGGCCGGTGGTGGGTGTGAGGCGTCTGCAATGGAGAGGAGAGGTCCCAGGGGCGAGAAGGCGGCCCCGGCGCCAGGGGACACGGCCTTCCCGGTTTCGGCACCAAGATGAAAGGTTCGGCGCGGTAAAGAAAAGGAGAGCCAGGCTACAGTTCTCAAAGGGAGGGAAAGTTTATTGCGCCCCGGGCGGACCTCACACACCCAAGGTGGGGGTCAGTGAAGCCGCGCACGTTGTCAGGGGGAAGCAGGGTTTTATAGGGTGAGGAGGGGTCAGGTGGGAAGTTGGGTTCCTATGGCGGGAAAAGTTTGTAGGGCGGGAAAAGGTTCGTGGGGCAGGTAGAGGTTCTTTGTCTGAGAAGAGACTCCTAGGGGGAGGGGGAGGCTCATTGTCTGAGTCCTCCAGGCAGGTATCTGCATTCCTGCCCCCCAGGTGGGCTTCCTGGTAGGCTTTTGCATTCCGGTCTCCTGCCTGGACCTTTCAGGGTGGAGGTGTGGTCACCTGGGACTCTGCTAGGGACTGGCGTCTGAGGTGGGGCAGTTGTGAGCTGCTCACCTGTGGGATCTGATGGGATCTCCGGGCCCAGAGCGTCAGAGTTGAGGTATAATCGTAGGACACCTGGCTGGGATCAGAGAAACCTCCACGCTCTGGGTGACTGGAAGTGTCAGAAGGGAGGCGCTCTGTGTGAGTAAGGGGGGCACGCAGGGAGGGGTCCCACAGCCTACGACAATCCCAGAGAACTAACACTCCCTTCATGCCCAGAAGCTCCTCACAGAGTCTGAGCAGGTAGCAGGGACTGGAGGAGAGCCTGTCTGGGGCCCTACTTGTGAACCCTGAGCCCCCAAACAGCCGTGGCCTCCTCTTTGGCCTCCTCCTGAGCAAACCAGCGGCTCACAGAGTCGTGGGTAGATGGGAGGGGTGGGGCGGGCTCAGGCCTGGGTCCTCACGCTTGCCTCAGCCCCTGGCCGCCACCACGCTGGGACTCAGCCTCCCTGTTCCCAGGGTCGGGCTGGTCACTCCAGCAGGTGATGTGCCTTGGGATTTTTGTAATCCTGAGGATTAAATCTAGGACCTCATATCTCATAGGCATCACTTAGGACAATAACGAGGAAGATTTACGTAGAGTTCGTTAGGTGCCAGGTGTTATTCTAAGAACTCCACTTAACTCTTCCAGTCCTCAGGCCCACCCTGTGAAGGAAGGTTGTTATCCGCACTGGAACAACTGAGGCACAGAGAGCTTAAATGAATTGCCCAAGGAAGCACAGCTAGTGTCTGACCTCCAGAGGCCAAGCTTCTAACTGCACCATAGATGCCTCAGTGACAACTCTCCTGCAATTTTTCCTGGGGGAGGGGATTCAGGTTGGACTCCTATTTCCCTTGGGGGCAGCCCAGTGGGGAGCAGTGGCAAAGTCTTGCTCTGGTGAGCAAGGGCCTATCTCTGGGAGCTCTGGAAAGTTACCTCCCTCCCCTGGGCCATCCCATCCTGCTCTGGATGGCAGTCCTGCCCAGGCTGGGTTGCCGGGAGGATCCTGAAGGCTTAGCTGGCACATGCCCCCTCACACACACACCTTTACTCACACAGGAAGAGTCACACCCTTCACGCCCCCATCCACTCAGCCTCACATACCAGCATGCACACAACCTCTCAGCCCCCCAAATCCATGTGCAAACTCCCCTGTGCACACCCACCCATATGTATCCATGTGCACACACACCCTGTGCACAGCCCATACACACATCCCCACCTTGTGCACACACCCACATGCGCGCACACCCTGTGCGCACCCACCCACATGCATTCATGTGCATACACACCCTGTGCACACCCCATGCACACACCCAGATGCATCCACTTGCACACACTCACCCTATGCACAGATCCACATACATACCCCTGGGCATACCCACCCACCCACATCCACGTGTACACACACCCTGCACATACACCCTTGTGCACACCCACACACATCCACGTGCACACTACACAATCTGGAGGGCACACCCCCTCATGTGTGGTCTATGTGTGCGTGCGAACACACACACACATACACACGTGCTGCGGGAGGCCCGTCTCTGTCGCTGCGGCTCCAGCGCTTAGTCATCCAGTGACCCCGCTGGGCTGCTTTCTTTCATGGAAGCAGCATTTGGCTTTTTTTTGCAAGAATTCTCACTCAATTTCTCTCTCTCAGTTTTCACTCTGACTGGGAAGGACTTTTTCAATCTCTCTCTTGTGGTTTTCATAGCAGCTGCGGCTGGGTTTAACCCCCAGCACCCCGGCTGCCTCCCGCCCCGCTGGTGTCCACCCAGAGGACAGGCCAGGACTTCCCGGTGTGTCACCGCCACGTGGCCGTGGCTCCATGGCAGGTAAAGAGGAAGGATGTGGGGGGCGAGGAGTGATGTCACCGTGGGCCGGGGCTGTGCACGGACCCGAGAGCATGAGTGTGTCATTCCACCTCAGCTGGGAGTTTCTGTGAGGGATTCCAGAAGGGTTTGGGCAGAGACCATTCTGACATTAGAGCTTAGGGCCCTTCGGGGGACTTGGTGTCACCAGCTGTTCACAGGGCTTTGGGGAGATGCTGACACCTGTGCCCCAGATGTGCTGCCCCACCCCCTGCCCTGGGCACTCCCAGCTGACATCGCACCCCCTTTTTCAGACTTTTCAAAGCCAGCTTTGCCATGGCTTGCTGAGCAGTGCTCCTGCACCCGGGAGGGCGTGGGGACCCCGGGGTTGAGATCGCCAGGTTATTAACTACGGAAAGTCATAGAGTGGCCCTGGGGGAAAGTGACTGCCAGAGACTCTTCAGACCCCAGGCCCCAGGGCTCGCCTCTTCTTCCCCAGTTTCCGGGAGTTGGGGGCGGGGCCGTGGAGTGTGTTATTCACTGGAATTATTGAAACACACAGGAAATTGTGTGATTCTTGGTTCTGATGTCATGTCGAACAACTGGCCTGTTCACTCAATTGCACATCTATCAGTTGGCTGCTGCAATGTCCATCTGTGGGGCACGGGGCAGCCAGGGAGCACGTGTGGATGAGGAGGATTCCAGACTGAACCGTGTCCCTCCCCAAATCCGCCTGTGAAGCTCGAGCCCCCCACGTGTGTATTTGGAGACGGGACTTTTTTTTTTTTTTTTAGGTAATAAAGTTACATGAGGTCGTGTTGCCCGGGCCCTATTCCAAGAAGACCCGTGTCCAGCGAGTGAGCTCACCAGGGGTGTGTGAGACACAGTGAGGAGACAGGTCTGCAAGCCCAGGGGAGGCCTTGTGAGGAGCCAAGCCTGCCGACACTCTGATCTTGGATTTCCTGCCTCCAGAGCTGCAAGAAATAAGTTTCTGTTGTTTTAATCCCCAGTCTGGGGGATTTTGTCACAGAAATGATAGCAAATGAAAACCGGCTATTGCTGCAGTTCCTGGCACACACATCGTAACCACTCAGTAAAGGGCAGGCAGGTTTATTGCGGGGTCCTGCTCCCCCTGGTGTGTCCATGCCCTCCAGGCATTCTTTGTCCTGCACCATCTTTTCAAGGATGCGTGCACAGGAAGCAGCCTTGGGTGCGAGAGATGGCGACTCCCTGTGAATCAGAGAGCAGACATATCTACCTTCCACAATAGTAGGGTCCCCTTACCCCCCACGATTTGCTTCCATATCAGGGTGATAAAGGTAACGTCTTCAGGAGTCAGGCTGAGCGGATGTGCCTGATGTGACTGGGGATCCCCAGACTGTGACACTCACTGGCTCAGAGTCCCCCGATGCCCTGTCACCCTACGGGACTTGAAGACGAGACGGGTGACACTTGGGACTTGAAGACACTCGGCTCTGGCTGGCTGCTGTACCCCAGGAGCAAACCCTTTCAACTCCTCTGGGCTGTAGCCCACATCAGTGTGGCAGTGTGGCGAGCCTGATTAATAACCAGCATGGAGATCTTCCTTGATTCAATCACTATTTGCTGTGCCACCCCCTGGGGGAGAGGGCATTGAAGAATGAGCCCAAATTCCCTGCCCTTGGGGAGCTTGCTTCTTGGGGGTTCCTGAGACTCCAAGTGCTCCTGGTTGAGAGGTCCTGGAGCCAGCAGGGATGTAGCTGCCTCATCTGTGCACATGGCGGGGTCCTGACAGGGCCGCCACAGAGCAGACCCCACTGCTGTATAGGGGGACGGTGAGTCCTCGAAGGCTCTCTGCGTGCCCAGCGCTGTGCTCAGATGGCTCATCTTTCATCTTCGCTCAGCCGCAGAGGGGAGACTTGAGGCCAGGGTGGGGGTGAAGGGGGGAGCCGAGTTGGCTGTGGGGGCCCCCCTGGCCTGCTTGCTCCAAAGTGCTCAGTTGCAGCAGGGGCCGGGTGGGCTGGACCGCACTGTGTCTGCTTTTTTTTTTTACCTTCTTAAAAAACAACCCCTCTGGGTATTTGTGATTATGGTTTGTAAGCACGAGGCTCTCTTTTTCTCTTTTTTAATTGGAAGCATGGTGGCCTCGAAAGTGTTTTCTAGGTCTTGCTCATTTTCATCTGAGTCTGAGGGGACCCAGCTGCTGCACCTGGGGCTTTTCAGGGGTGAGCTCCTAGCAGGGGGCCCCTGGGGGCTGACCTGGTCATTCTGAAATCAAGGGCCCCTCCTGCGAAGGATAAAGACGGGGAGAGCAGGGGGTAGGGTGTGAGGTGCAAGGCAGGCTCAAAATTGGGGTTTGAGATGACTCATCCGTGGCTATTTATTACCCATCTCCATTTCTCGGTCTGATTGGGCTGCTACAGGGCCAAGCCCCCTTCCTTGTGGGTGCTGAGTAAGCACCCTCACTAGCCCTGCCCACCTTTGACCTCTGAGCTTTCCCTCCTCACCCTGAGCATCACTCTGGTCCCTTGGGGCTGTTGGAAGTTCCCCCCAACTGCCCTCCTTGAGGTCTTCCCAGCAGCCCTGCTCCCTGCCAGTTCTTGCCCTTTCTCCCTAGTCTGCTCGTTCTTTGCGCCTCAGCTTAAATGCCACCTCCTTCAGGAAGCCCTCTCTGATCACCACTCCCATCCTGGTTAGGGAACCCTTGCCATGTGCTTCTGTAGCTCCTCACAGTCCCCCAGTCTCCAGTGGGGGAAGGCACTAATCGCCCCGTCCTTCCAGCCAGCTGAGATAACGCCCTCCTTCCGTTCTCCCAGGCCGCCCTTGCCATCTGTCAACAAGAGTCATTCTACTTCAGAGGCCACCGGCAGTCTGCCCCTCTCATCTCTGCAGTGTTCCTCCTGCTCCTGCTGTCACCCTTCTCCCTGGAGTGTGGGGATGGGCCTCTCTCTGTCTCCCTGCTTCCACCCCCACCTCATTTATTTTCAGGGCAGCAGCCAGAGTGATCTGGGAAACCCTGAATCAGTTGGTGGCTCTTCTCTGCTCTACGCTCCTGAGGGCCCCCCATCTCATTTGGGGTGGGGTGGGGGGAAGCCAGCGTCCTCAGTGACCACAGGCTCAGCGCAGGCTCAGCTCCCAGCTTCTCTGCTCTCCCCTCAGTGGGGCTACTCTCTTGCACCTCAGGGCCTTTGCCTGACTGTCCTGTGCCCCTCCCCCCCCAACACACCCCCACCCCTATGGCCTGGCTCCCTCCCCTTCTCTCTGATCTCCAGGTCTCAAGTCTGAAAAATCACTTTCTTTGTGAGGCCCTTGCCTCCCCCTTCATTTGCATGTACCCCTCCCTCCCACCAGCCTTGCTTCTCATCCTGCGTTTTCCTCTCAGGTGTTTCTCTCTCAGGTGCTTCTCCTCTTCTCAGGGGCCTCGTACTCGACTCACTCGCTCTATTTGTTGTCTGTCTTCCCGTCACGCGAATGGAAACTTCAAAGTCAGGGAGTTTAGGTTACTGTGTTCACTGCTGCACCGGTAGCACCTCGCCCCGCCTGGGCCCACATGCCTGGAGTAGGTGTTTGTTGAGTGAATGAGGGAACCACCGTCCCTGCCACTCACCCCTCCGACCAGTGGCAGCATGTTGCTGGCATTCTTGCTCCTGCAGGGGTGGGAGATGCTAGGTCCCACAGGAGATGGGCCCGACAGGCCATGTCTGGTGCGCACCCAGCTCTCCGCCACAGGCTACAAAGGCCTGGATGACCAAGTTCTGGCCCCAGAGCTCAGCGAGGAAGAGCCTGGGGGGCTGGGAAGACTGGGAGCACCTGTTTCCGGAGGTGCCGGTTCTTTGCTTGACTCAGTTCAAAGGCTCCTGCAGAACTGGAGGGCCCTGCTCTGTCCCTCGGGCAGGCGGGGTCCCTCGAGTCAAGGCGGCAGGGGCTCCACCGGCTACAAGCACGAGGGTGGGTCCCAGAGGGGGCTGAGCTGGAGGCCTCAAGGGCTGCAGGACAAGCTGCTTCCTTAGGGAGAGTGGGCGCTAGGGATGCAGGTGTTGGCCCCGGAACGCACAGACCCCTGGAGGCGGGCCCCGGGCAGACACACGTGCTCCGTGTCCTTGCCTCAGCGTCTCCTCCCAGCGTGTCTTTGGCCTGACAATGGACTGTTTCCAGGTAATGGGAGGATGAGCTGTTGAGGGCACGGGGTGGTGGGTTGGGGGGGTGGTGTGTGCTGACCCTGGCCGCCACCCCCCCCCCACCCCAATGCACCAGCCTCTGCATCAGGCCAAGCGCTGCCACCTGCTGTGGTGGGGTCTGTGGGCTGCCCCTGCCCAACTTCCCCCTGGATTCTGGCCTTGGGGGTCAGTTTGGTGGGGGAGGGGCTGTGGGGGGAGGGAGCGCACACTGGCCAGGTTGCCCTTTGTGTCCACACTTTGGGCTACCTTCTTATGCAAACCAGAAGCTGGAGTTGGGGACAACCGCCAGGTCCTGGTCCCCAGCAGGGACCCCACAAACCTCTTGAGTCCTGAGTGGGAGCCTCGCCTCACTTTCCCTGGGTGGCTGGGATCTCATGCCTGCCAAGCCCAGGCCCCTTGGGCCTCCTGGCTCCTACTGGGGGGAGAGAAGGTGCTGGGATGGGGCTGACCCTCCGGCCTCTGGCCGTGGTGGGACCGGACTGAGGGGAACCCCAGCGGGATTTTCTGAATGCTGGGTGCAGGGTCCCTGGGATGGGGGGTGCGGCCCACCTCTCGCGAGTGGACGGCAGGGTGAGTAGGGGAGGCAGCGGCTTGTTCCGGGTTTCGCTTTCAGAGCGGCAGCTGCCCCCTCAGCCTCCACGTTGGGTCCTGGAGGGAGCTGAGGTCCCCACATGTTCCACAGCTCCAGGCCTTGATCACCCAGTTACCCCAAAGTACAGCAGATTCACATCAGGACAAGACAAACAGCCCCTGCTCCGCGGCTCCCATCCTCGGGGGAAAATGAAGTTGTGATGCCTTGAGACTGAGACGTGACGTGTCCCTGGAAGGGGCTAAGCAGAGTGACAGGGTGACATCATCAGTGCGGGGGCTCAGGGGAAGGCTTCTTGGAGGAGGGCTCAGCCTGGTCAAGATCTGAAGGACAAACAGGGGCGGCATTTTCTGAATTTATTTTTTCACCCCTTTGTTGACGTGTCATTGACATAAATTGTACTATTTAAAGTGGATAATTTGGTTAAGTTTGGACGTGTGAACACATCTATCGGCACAACCGAGGGGATGGACAGACCCATCACTGCCGAGAGCTTCCTTGGAGGATCAGCATTTCAAAGAGCCAGGGGGGATGGGATAGGATTCCAGGCAGGGGGGTGGCAAATGCAGAGGCTCTGCAGCAGGAACAGGCTTGGAAGGGAGCAGAAAGGAGGCCAGTGGGAACACGACGAAGGATGAGGTCAGGAGTGGCAGGAGCCCCCCTGGGGGCCTTTTTGGACCAGATGAGAAACTCAGGTGGGAATCTCAGCTCTTCCTCGACACCTTCTCAGATGGTGACGAGGCGGCCATCTGAGCCCCTGGCCCTGTTCTCCCAGAGGCTCTTCTGAGAAACCAGCTCATGTGGGGTGGAGACATTCACCAGTGGCTTAGTAAGTGGTTTCCCCCAGAAATGATTTACATTTTAACTGGGATCTTTGCTATCTTGACCAAGGAGTGAGTAACGGTGGAATTTCAGGCTGAGGGGCAGGAGGTGGACAGAGTCTTGATCAGTCCCATCTCTGTGTTCTCAGCCTCAGGACGTGAGTGTGCTGGTCTCTTGAATGTTCTGAACTGTAAGTCATGGCTTGAGGACAGGGTGCCTTTGGTCTCTTCAAATACTCTGAGGCCTGTCTTAGGGAGACTCCCCACCCCCCACACCATGCCCTGATTGCCTGAGCCCCAGCCTGTGGAAGGAGGGTGATGGCGGACACACAAAGCCAATCCCTGTAGAGCACTTTCCTTTTGGACAAATGGACAGACACAGCAGCCCCTGGCCTTGACTTTCCCCCTAGAGAATAGGTCCTTCCTGCAAGGTGGCAGCTTGTCTGGATAGGAAGGACCCCATGAGGAGTGTCCTCTCCCTCCCAGAGGGTCACCCGGGCCCAGGGTCAGGGACCTCCCTGCATGGACGAGCACGTGGGGACACACCCTCCTCGCCTGGCTCCCCTTCAGCTGCGGCCACTATCGGTTGCTTCTGTTTCCTCCCTCACCGATGTCTCTGGTTCTGTGATTAATATTGGACTAAGTTTGGTTTCCTGCAAGTCTAAATGACTCACCCCCATTTGCAACGGCCCCGATGAGCAGGAAGGTTCTGGGGACATGGGGTCTCCAAATTAGGGTATCGAGGCCCATGGTGTCTGCCCTGCCATGCTGTGCTTCTGGGGCTCGTCTCTTCCCCGCTTTGGCCTCAGCTTCTCCCTTGTGTCTTGGAAAATGGAGAGAAATTTTGGAAACTGGAAAGCACAGTGGGAACTCCTCCCCGACACAGACCCCGGGAGCCCAGGAGGGTTAATAGCTGCGAGACTGGAGGTTGGGCTGTCACCGAGGAAACGGGCTTGGGGGACAGGTGCCCCTTCTGGGGCTCAGAGCGGGACAGCAGGGACATTAACTTGTTTAGTCTCAATGGACTGTCTCCCCGCCTTATGAATGAAAACACTGTGGCTCAGAGGGGTGAGTGACTTGCCAAGACCCACACAGCTGGCAAGGGGCAGGGGCAGTGGCTCTGTTAGTTCAGAACAGACCTGCATGTGGCCTGCTGGGGCCCTTGGCCCCAGAAGGGACCAGGCCTCCTATCCCCCAACTCTCCCTGGAGTCTCTAAGAAAGGAGACATCAGCAGATCAACGTACCCCAGCCCCTCATTTTACAGATAAATGTGCTGATGCCAGAAAGGGGTGTAACTCCCCATTAGCTGCAACTCTGGCCTTGAACCCAGGCTCCAGGCTGTCTGTCCAGTCTTCCTCCATCGACAGCTGCCAACTATCTAGCCTGAGTCAAGACTGAACCTGAACCTGGGTGCCAGAGACCAGGGATTGCATCTCCCAGAGCTACGTGGCCGACACTGGCCTGTGCTGAGCCAGGAGATGGCCACCCACCTGGCATTGGAGGCGCCGGGAAAGACCTCGGGGCCCCAAGTTTCTCACCTGTGGGCCTGATGACGTGCCTCAAACCTCTGCATGAGTCACCCTTGGTTGGAATGGTGAATGCCAGGATAAGCCCGTCCCTGGGAAGGACGACACCAGTCATGGGCATTTCTGCTGTGGGCCCACAGAAGAGGCTGGGGCCACCACGGGGCCCTGGGGACCCAGTGGGAGTGGGACAGTGGGCCTGAAGCCCTCTACATTTCTCCCTGAGAGCTTTCTCTAGTTCTGCAGGCTCACTGCCACCCTCAGAAGGCTGCCTGGGAGTGTGGCAGTCCACATGTGGCAGCGAAGGGAACCAGCCCCAGGGATCCCCCACTCCTGTGCAGTCCCTCACGCTGGGGAGAGTCAGCCAGTGTAACCAATAAGATACCAAAGAAATGACTAAGTATGGTTTCTGCGGGTAGTTCATAAAAGACAGCACATCCATCTTGCTCTCTGGGTTGGCGTGGCTGGAGGAGGCCGCAGCCGCGTGGACAGGATGCTCAGGTCGCCTTTGTGCTTCGCCATGCGAGGGGTTCATTCTGGAAGTGGGAACTCAGCCCCAGTCAATCCTTCAGATGGTGGCCTCCTCCTCAGGACCCTGGCCTTGACCCTGACAAGTTACTCCTGAATTGCTGACCCACAGGCATGAAGAGATGTAACATTTCCCATTGTCCTAAGTGGCTTCACCTTGAGGTGCGCCGCCAATGGTAGCCGGTGCATCAGAGAACAGAAATGACTTGTCCACAGTCACATGCTGGGGAGGTTCCTACACCAGTGCACTTGCTCCAGGGAAGGCTGGGCAGAGACGCCTGGGGACGGAAGGCAGCTGGAGCCTGAAAATCAAACAGGATTGGACCCCAATCCCAGCCTCTGCTATTCTCAAGTTGTGTGACCTCAGGCCAGCCTGTTTGCTCATCTGTGAAGTGGGGATAGCGACGCTGGCTTGAGATCTCATTACCAGGATTAAATGTCTGGTCAAAGGCCTGGTATCCCGCTGGTGGGTGTACGTTGCTGGGTGTCCTGCTCCTGGTCTGAAGGGGCCACTTTTCACCACCCTTCAGGGGCCAGAGCTAAGTCACCAGGACCCAGGGAGTGTCGTGGGCCTCAAGAGGGCGAGCCCTGGCAGTTTATTGGGGGCAGCCTGACACTTGGGTCTCTCCAGAGGAGCCCGCGATGGTGGTGGTGGGGGGTCCTGTTTCATCACGGATCCCAGGAAAGGGACTCGGACAAGTAGCTGGGGCCACTGGAGTAGACAGGTCCAGGCAGCCCTCCCCGCTCCAGCTTTCAGCCTCCTACCTGCTCAGTGCTGCCTTTTTCTGCTGAGGGTATTTTGGGGGCTATTTTGGCACTGGGCTTCCCAGCTGCTGGGGAAGTCCCTGGTTTTCCTGAACCAAGTTGGAGGCTCGCACTGTGCTCAGCATCCCTTTGGTAACACAGATTCCAGGTTCTCTTTGGAGGGCTTCCTGCTGCAGCGCCTATGCCCCCATCCTCCCAGACAAAGTGGTGCGGGCATACTACTCACTTTCCTGCCTCCCGCCAGCCTGGGGGCTTGGCTTCCACAGCTGGGTCTGGCTTTTGATCCCCTGCAGTCCCACAACAGGGCCCTGCTGCTGTGCCTCACAGGAGCCCAGGGACTTCCCCTCCCCAACTTCAAAGCACTTTCACATGCCTGAGGGTGTTCACGAACTATCTGAAACCTGCAGAAGGTGCAACTTTGGCATCCAGAGCCTGCTCTTTAGAGGCCCCCCAGCTATTTTCCCAGGTTGTTGCAATTTTGACTGTAGAGGCTGAGCTGCCTCGGGTTCTAGCTGTTCCCTGCCTGCAGGAGTGACCCCTCCCTGACCCACTGTCCTGGGCTCCTGGCCATGTGCCAGGCACCTGTAGGGGCTGGAGGGGGCTCCTCCATTTCTGGGAGAGTGCACTATTACCTGGAGCAAGTGGATACAGAAGTCAGTCATTCTGGTCATGACACAATGAGATTAGTTCTAGAATTGAGGTACAAGCACCAGAAACTACATCTCTGACTGGGAAAGGGATGGGGGAGGGGTGGGCAGTGCTAGGAGAGTGAGGTGGTGTTGGGGTAGGTTATAAGGGTTTGGTGTTGGAGCAGGTGATGAGGGTTATAAAGAGGAGGAGGGTCTTACACATTCCTGGGGAAGTCTAGCCTTTCCGGAGCTGGGGTGGTGGGGGTGAGGGAAGCTGAGAGGGAAGCCAGAGAAGCAGGTCTGAGCCAGACTGGGAAGGGCCTTGAGGGCTGTTGAATTTGGGGAGCCCTGGACTGCAGCACCTGCTGCTCTGTGCCTCGGTTCTTTGCCTGAATGGGCACAAGCTAAGAGTTTTCACAGAGTCCCCCCAAGTAGTCCAGGAACCAGCACCTGCAAACAGCAGGCACAAAGGAAGCACTTGAAGGCAAGTATTATTATTGCCATTAAATAGATCACACATCATTGTTCCAGAATATGACAAAATAATCTTCCCATCTGTAATTAATATACATTTTCAGGTGATGAGAGCCCCTATCCCCACCGCACCTCTGCAAGGGTTCTATGCTGAGGAGTAGCTTTCAAAGGCCCTGGCAGGGAGAGAGACAGCTTCGAACAGCATCAGGATAAAATCATTTTTAACAGGTGTGTAGTATTCCATCAAATATCTGCACCACACAGTTTACTTAAGCATTGCCTGTTGTTCTAATTCTTAGGGTTTTTCCAGAATTTATAAATATTCTTTTGGGAAATATTACTGGCTGCATAGTTTTCTTTTTCTGGTTGAACTGTTTCTTTCCTAGGATGAAATTACTCAACAAGTCTTAAATATTTTAGGGAGGAGGCTTTTGCCCTGTTGCTTTCTGAATCGGATGGTAACATTTACCAGCAGAGAATGAATGCATATTCGGTTTCACCACAACTTTAGGGTTGGAGTTTACCAGAGTTGTTTTATTAAAAAAAAAAAAAACCTGATGATTTAAGAAGTCTAAAGAAGTGTAAAAGTTTGCGTAAGTTTGCATCTCTTCAATAGCTAGGAAGGTGGAAATTTAAAAACTTGCAGTTAATTCTGATTTATATTTCACTTTGTGTTAGCTGTTTATTTTATTTTTGCTTAAAGATTTTTTAAAATTTATTTATACAAGAACTGGGGCACAGTGAGAGGCGCGGGAGGGTGAGAGAATTCACCAGAGCAGAGAGCAGAACAGGCAGATGCACCAAAGACACTGCTGAGGGGAGCAACGGGCGAGGCAGGAGGGGTCTGTTATGCCATGTGGGTTTCTCCCTGGCTGGCAATCGAACTCATGGGGCAAAGGTCGCAGACAGCCCCACAATGTAGTGCTCAACCCGCTGTGCCATGGGGGAGGCCCCTGTGTTAGCTGTTTAAATGCCATTGTTTGGTTGCGCAGGTGTGTTTAACAAAGATTTATTTATTCAGCGATAGTTCTTTTTTTGTTTTTTTAAAGATTTATTTATTTATACAAGCACTGGGTACAGTCAGAAGCACGGGAGGGTGAGAGAATTCACCAGAGCCAGAGCGGGGAACAAAACAAGCAGACTGACAAAATACGCTGCTAGGGGAGCAGCGGGTGGCAGGAGAGGTCTGCGCGCCATGTGGGACCCTCCCCGGCGGCCGGGGATTGAACCAGCGCTGCAGAGGCTGCGGGCAGCTTCGCAGCCCAGCGCTCAACCGCTGCGCCACCAGGGGGAGGCCCAGTTCTTTTTTTTTTTTTTTTAATATTCATTTATTTATACAAGAACTGGGGTACAGGCCAGATTCACAGGAGGGTGAGAGGATTCACCAGAGACAGAGCAGGGAACAGAACAGGTAGACTGATTAAATACACTGCTGAGGGGAGCAGCGGGCGCGACAGGAAAGGTCTGCAGAGCCATGTGGGACCCTCACCGGCCGGCTGGGATCAAACTGGCGCTGCAGAGGCTGTGGACAGCTTCACAGCGCTGGGCTCAATAGCCTGCGCCACCAGGGGAGGCCCTCAGCGATAGTTCTTCTATAGTAGAAAGTTCTGGAAGGTGAAGCAGGCATCCTGGATGGCTCTAGCATCCTCCTGGTCTGTGGACAACATGGGGCAGGGCTGTCATTTCTATAATCACTTAGTTGTTTAACATCATCTCAGCTCAGACTCTCTACGGCTGGGACTGGCACATGCAGGGGAGAGCCCCAAAGTGGGTGTCCAGTGAGGATGCACACATGCGAGCTTTGTCCAAGTGAGATCCAGGTGCTCAAAGAGGGCTGGGTGGGGGGCGGTCAGTGATGGAGACTCTAGGTTGGGCCTTGGGGGGACTTCTGCTCTTGGGCTAAGGAGAGGGAGATATTTCCAGAAGTGTCAGAGGTGCCTGTCACCTTGCAGGTCAGAGTGAGGTGCAGATTTCGGAAGGTCCTTGGGACATTTTGGACTCAGGGAAAATACTGGCCATCTTTAATCCCAACACCTAAGACTGGCTGCCTGTTGCTAAGCCCTGGTTACCTTGTCTGAAAACACACGCCCAGACCCACACACCCGCACGTAAACAAACCGTCGACCTGAGATTTACTCGGTGGATGCTCAAAGCGTGTGTTGAATGTAGAATGACTGGAGCAGAGAACCCGCAGGGTGCGGAATCACCTGCTGTGAACGAGAACCTAATTTGAATGACGCTGGTATATTTCTTTCTTTTGGTCCAGGGTGATAGACTCATCCAGGCAGAAAACTCTCAGAGGGCAGAGAAACACCTGTGGTGAACACCCAGTATGTCATTTTTCTATCAGTTCTCCAACCACACACCCACCCCCCTGCTCACCCACTCATTCATCCATCTCTCTACTAACCCATCCATCCCTCTATCTCCACACGCATCTCCCCATCCACCCACCCACCCACCACTCTCCAGCCATTCAGCTACGTGCTCATCGACCCACCCACCTCTTCTTCCTCCCTCCCTCCTCCTACCCACCCACCCATTCATGCATCTACCTACTCACCCATTCATTCACACCCCCTCCCCATTCACCCATCTACCCACCCACCGTCTATCATCCACCTACTGACTCATTTTATAGCAAATATTTATGACGGGGGTGAAGGGTTTGGGTGGTTTTCCCTGCAGTCTCCTAACCCCAAGGGTCCCTTCCAAAGAACCCCCAGGGGAGAAGAGAAGTCTGGGTTGACTGACTACAGTGTTGGGAACAAGAACCTGTTCAAGTCTTGCCCCACCTTGGGGTGGGGTGGGGTGGGATGTCTGCCACCCTCTCCGGAGTCCCCTAATCTCTGTGCTTCCACCTCCAGGGTGGAGGGCGCTGCCTTCCCCGCCCCTGGGGCAGCTGCGCAGAAGGGCGGGCCCAGGAGCCAACTCCCTGAGGCTAGGGACGACCCCTTCAAATCCGGGGCGGGCCATTCAAACAGCAAAAGGGGAGCCCAGTCATTTCTGCCCCCTACACATTTGGTTTGCGCCTTTCTCTTTGCTACTAGCAGGTGTTCCTGGAAACAGCGCGGGTCCCTTTTTGCCGGGGGCTGGTGGGGTGGAGAGGAGTCAAGGCTGAACCCTCAGATCTGCACGGGCCTCCTGCAGTGACTCGAGAGGAGTCAAGGCTGAACCCTCAGATCTGCACGGGCCTCCTGCAGTGACTCCACAGTGTGAGGCTGGGTGTCCGCGAGGCGGCCGCAGGAGGTCTGTGGGTGCCCGAGGTGCGCCGCCCGCCTTCCTGGGTGGTTGGCACCGCACGTGGGCACAGCGAGCTTCCAGAGCTGCCTGGGTGGGCGGCGCGGGCTGCCGGCCCAGCTCTCCGCCCTCGCCAGGATGCAAACCCTCCTTGCAGCGCTGGGGCTCATGTTCCTGGGGCCACTCCAAGCCTTCCCGCAGGTAAGAGGGTGACAGGAGCCTGGGGCTGGCCAATGATCCAGCGGCCCCTCCATCCCACGCTGTCCTGCCCCAGCATGGGCTGCTTGGGGCACCAGGCAGAGAGAAGAGCTTCTCTACTCATTCCTGCCTAGCACATGGGGCAGGTGAGAAGGGGGGGTGGGGGTGGGGGTGAGATATGCAAGTGTTCCTAGGTGGGGGGTGACTGAGGGCTGGTGGGGGGCGCATCCTCCTTCCTTAAGGAGTGCTGGTGTTTTTCATCCCTTTAACTGAGGCGGAGGGGCTGCCTGCTGGGAATAGACTATTTGTGGGTGGTGGTCCTGGCAGGCCAGGAGGGGCCTCCCTTGGTCATAAGAGGTTGGTTTTCACACTCCTGCTGCTTGAACTGGCCGCGGGTCTAAGTGGGAGGGAGAGTTCAGTGTGAGTGAGAAACAGAGGTGAGGATGCTGGAGCAGCAGGATCTGCCTCCCCGACCCCTGTCCCCCGTTAGTGGGTTGTGTGACCTGGAGCAAGTGGCGAGGTCCAGGGTGGTGTCTCTCCCTGGAGAAAGATCAGCGTTGGGACTGCTGTCAGTTGTGGGACGCCCCAGAGCAGCATCTAGGGGCTGCTTTAGGAAAAGTGAGCACTTAGCAGCAGCTACCTCGAGGTGGGTATGGGGGAGAACCTGGGCCACACCCAGGCATGGTCTGCTCTCCAGGTGCGAGGCAGGTCTGAAGGCAGAGGTACCCCCCACCAGAGGGGGAGGGGTGGCCAAATAGGATGCCAGTAGACTTAGGGGGGCAGAGGAGGCGACAGAACAGTCTGCTGGGGGGAGGGCAGGGTCCTCTAATCCCTAGCAAGAGAAGGGTCCACACTGTGGAGTTCAGGGTAGGGAAAGGAGAGAAGTGGGGTCAGGCTCAGGCTGGAGGAAGGACACTTAAGGAAAGCCACTAGCAGGTGCCCCTTCCGTCCTCAGTGGGACAATGTGAGACACCCCCTCCCACAGAGAGGTAGCTGACAGTATCACACAACAGACACCCTGCTTGCAGACCACCCCCAGCTCCCCAAGTCCTCAGATGATGATCTGGTGGAGGGCAGGAGTTTGGGGACTTGAGGAAATAAAGGGAAGGGATGCGAGAGGGGCTTGGGGATTGCTAGAATGTGGAGCCCTGGTGCTTTCTTTCTGTGGAGCAAAACCCCTCTGTAAATGAAAAAAAAAAAAAGTATTTAGTTACACAAGGAAGATCTGAATAATCCTCCAAGAAAAAAACCAAACCCCTACAGATAATGCTAAATCTTTGGACTTGTCCTCATTCTGAGTCCTTCAAACATGTGACTCAACAGCTTTTATTGCTTTGCTGTTTCCTTTTCAGATCTTTGTAAATGATTATCTGTAATTATATCAGCTTTATGGAAACATCTGGGGTTTTCACTATATAATATTCTATTCCATGTTATTTTATACTATTTTATATTATATTAACACATGTGCTATGCTATACTCTACTAATACAATGTTACACTATATTTACACTATACTATATCATATTAATCCTATGCTATATTATACTATATTAATACTATGCTGTCCTATGCTAGGACAATACTATGCTATATTCACACTATCCTATGCTATATTAATACTATGCTGTACTGTACTGCGTTGATACTATCCTATACTATGCCATATTAATACTATCCTATCCTATATTAGTACTGTGCTATACTGTACTGTATTGATACTACACTATACCACACTCTTAATACTATACTGTCCTATATTAGTACTATGCTATACTGTACTGTATTGATATTGATACTACACTATCCCACACTCTATTAATACTATCCTATCCTATAGTAGTATTGTGCTATACTGTACTATATTGATACTACACTATACCACACTCTATTAATACTATACTATCCTATATTAGTACTATGCTATACTGTACTGTATTGATACTACTATACTATACTATACTATGCTATGCTATATTAATACTATCCTATAGCTACACTGCACTATGTGGAAGTGCACAAATGCACTTTCTTTGGTTTTCACATCATTGACAGTGTGTCTTGGACAGCTTTCCTAGTTGATACATTTCCCCCATGAATCTATTTAAAAGCTATATAGTATTTTACCAAAAGAGATTCCCGCAGTTTATTATTTATGCCCCTGACGAACAGGTGATATGGTTATTACTGTTTCTTGTTTGCTTGCCATCACTGCATACAGCCCTGTGTGGCTGCTTTGGGGAATCATGGCTTCTTTTGCGGAGAAGCTGAGAAGAGGACACGGAGGTTGTGGGGTGAACACACGTTCATATTAAAAGATGCTGCAGAATTGCTTTCCAGGCCGCCTGGACCATCTCCACCTGCAGAGCATGAGAATAGTGACTTCCCCACATCCTAACCGACTTTGATCTTATCAGAGTTTTTATTTTTGTCAGTGTGAGCTGGTGAAAAGGGCCATATCCCTGTTATCTTCATTTGCATTTCCCACCTCCTGGAGGGCTGAGCATCTCTGGTGCAAACTCCCAGGGCTGTTTCTTGACAGGAATCAGGGCGACTGTGGGCAGGAGGCTGCCAGCCCACTCTCTGTGCTCTCTGACGCTGCAGGCCTTCTTCCACCTCTCTTTTCCCAGAAAAGACTTGGGAAACTCATTTAAAAAAAATAAATAAATAAAATCCCAAAGGAGGACTTGAATTTTAAGTCTCTCTCTTCTTGTTATCTGATTTTACGAGAAACCATCATTGTGGCTGGTGCAATGCTTTCTGGCTGGTGTGTCATCTTCTGAGAAAACAGTCTCCCCAAGAGTGGTTGTCGTGACCCAGGATGATGCCTGAGGGGATGCTAAGGGCATGCATTCCACCCCCTTGTGGGGACCCTCGGTGGAGGTGCAGGAGGGAGGCCTGCCTCCCAGGGATGGACCCGGCCTGTGACAGGGCTCAGCTAGTCTTGCTCCGCACCCACAGCCCTAGCCCCAGCCCCAGCTCCGTTTTCTTCCACCAACTGCAGCCTGAGCTAGCATGCCCCGGGATGTTCTCATGAATAGTCTTTGCTGGGCTGATAGCTGACCCCCTAGCTAGTCACCCCCCCACCCCCCACCCACACCAGTGCAGAGCTCACGGTGGAACTGCAGGTGCTGGCATGGAGGCAGGAGAGGCTTTCTGGTTTGGTTTGGGAAGGGCAGGGGGCTCTTCCTGGCTGCAGAGTTTGCCCTTATGCACCAGGATGAGG
Source organism: Talpa europaea (assembly GCF_964194135.1). Taxonomy (NCBI): domain Eukaryota; kingdom Metazoa; phylum Chordata; class Mammalia; order Eulipotyphla; family Talpidae; genus Talpa; species Talpa europaea. Next base: position 6,070,594 of record NC_140076.1, read on the forward strand.
GGACCCGGTGAGGAGAGGCCCCGACTTAAGGGGTGGAATGAAGCGTGGGTGACTCTTCATCAAAGCCTCCCCTTCCTCAGAGAGGAGCTGGGCAGCAAGGGGAGCACAGTGTGGAGCTGGGGGGGGGGGCATTACTCAGCTCGAGAGCAGCCGGTGCTGGAAAAGGGCTGGGGTTACTGTAAGTCTCTGCTTCTCTCCCACTCATATCTGCCTTAGGCTTGTTTCTTGAGTTGATTGTGATTCATTCTTAGGCTCAGATGCACTTTTTCAACCTCCTTCATCTCAAGCACATCATCGGAAGGAAAGTGGGGTTGAGAGATGTCTGTGTCTGGGCCTGGGGAGCCCTGAGAGTCTGGGGGGCCCTTGGCACAGATGATTAGTGTCGCCTCACGGGGGCCCGCATGGCCTCCTCGGGCACGCCCACTGGCCTGGGAGTGGCCCATCTGGACTCATGGTTCCTGTTTCCTGGACGAAGATGCAGGGGTGCAGAGGCGCGGAGGGCCGGGGCAGAGCATGGCCAGGCTCCAGACCCCATGGGCAGAAGATCAAAAAAGGGCAGTGCTGGCAATGCCAGTTTCTCAGGGTCTCTCCTCCCACCTCCCCGGGGGCGGTTGATCTCGCTCTGTGATGGGCTAGACCTCATTCTGGAATCTCTGCTGCCTGTGGTCAAAAACCACTGGGCATTCTGAGTGGCCTGGCTGGTGGGGAGGGACTTTTTATATGCTGTCCAGTTTCTCACTGAGGGCCTCTTTGGGGACATTCATCTGAGTATTTGTTCATTTTTTCATTCATTCATTCACCCACGAAATCTTCAAGGAGCAGCTGCCCTGGGCCAGCTGCTTTTGTTCCAGGCTGTTCCAGGTGCTCAGCCTCTGCTGTGGGGCCCTGGTGATGAGCGCCCACTGTCTGCTAAGGCAGCTGAAGCCACCCTGGTGAGCTCTAACATCACAAGTTCCTCCCGGTGCCCTGAGACCCAGCTCCTTGAAGCGTCTGCCCTCTGTGCTGGCTGTGCAGCTGGAGCCGTGTGAGCAATGCTCTCTTCCCCTTCCTCAGAGACGCCCCAGCTCACTGCACTGCCAAGGTCCAAGCACTCAGGAGCTTGGACACTGCCCTCACCTGGTGTGGCTTCTTCCTGATGCATTCACTCCACAGACACTATCGAGACATCCTGTGTGCCCGGGGGTTCTGCCAGGTGCAAGTGCATCCGTGCCCAGCACAGCCGGTCTCTGCCCCATGGAACTAACATCCGCCATCTGGACAGTCTGTCCTGTGCTCTTTGCAGTGCTGAGGACTATAACCAGCTAGAGTGAGAAAGCAGGGAGCCCTCTAGGTGGGGTTGAGGGGGTGACACACACAGGAATGAACGGAGGGGGTGACACATGCAGGAATGAAAGGAGTGGGTGACACATGCAGGAATGAAAGGAGGGGGCTGCAGGGTTGTGAACAGAGAACTTGGAGCAACAGGAAGCAGGCGGTGTGGCCAGAGAGGAGTGGGTGAGGTGGGGAGTGGCAGGGAAGTGGGGGTAATGCAGGCCTTTGTGTGTGGACTGTGGGATGGGGTTTGAGCAGGGGAGTGACGTCAGTTCCCTCTGTCTGTGGGGGGGTGCATCTCCTCGAGGGTGACATACCCAGAAGTTCCTTTTGCCATGTAAGGTAACACACTGTCGAGGCCCAGGTCAGGACGACCTCTCTGGGCAGCTGTCGCTCTCCCTGCCTCATAGTTCATCTTGCTGAGTCTCAACCGTGGCCTCTTTTTGGGGAGACAGCAGAGCATCATGGCTAAGGGCGTGGGCTTTTTTGTCAGCTTGCTAATGCAGTCCTGCTTTTGACACCATGTGGTACTCTTGGCAAGTTAGGTGGCTGCTCTGTGCCTCAGTTTCCCCATTGATGGAATGTGGCACCAACAGTAGGCACCTGTAGGCTGTTGGGAGGCTCAGGGGGCTGATATGTGAAGAGTGCTGAGGACAGCTCCTGTCGCCTGGTGCCAGCCCTTTGGGGTGGAGGTGCGCCCACCACTGCCTTTGAGGACGGGGATGAGGGACACTGAGGAGTGTGACCCACATTGTGTGGAGCACTGTCCCAGGCCTGCCGGAGCACTCAGGGGCTTGGACAGTGGGTTCTGACTCAGGGATGATGCCATGGCCCTGCCATGTTGAGGCCAAACAACACATTAGCGGGGGACTTGGGCGGGCTTGGGGCTGCTCATGAGATTCCACCAGCAGGTTTCGCACTCAGCCCAGGGCCTCCAGCAGGCTGACTTCTGCAGGCAGCACCCTGGGCTCCCCTCGCTTGCGCGAGTGCCCCAGGTGGTTCCCCACTGGGGAGTTTGTTGCCCATTTGGGCTCCAGCCTGGCAGCAAACCTTCCCCCCAGACATGTGCGCTCTCTGCTACTGAGCCAGGACGGGGCCCAGCGGTCTCTCAGCCCAAGTAATTTAGGGGGCCAGGAGGTGGTTGAGAAAGCTGCCCCCAGTCCTTTCCAGGCAAGTGGGGAGAGCCAGTGGAGGAGCCCAAAGCACCTCTGCGGGGGACGCTAGAGTGCCTCCGGCACCCTCTGCCCCTGTAAGTGGAGGCTGAAGCCAAAGACTGTTACAGGTGGCGCCCCCTAGAGGGGGTTGCTGGCGAGGATGGATCGCTCCAGGGACAATGCGCACAAAGTATTGCATTTGGGGTGGAGACTCTGCTAAGAAATATAAGGGATGGCAGAAGCAGCCCCCAGAATTCGGGGTTCGGGATTCAGTGTTCGAGCTTAGCGTTTGGGATTGAGCATTCGAGCTTGAGTGTTCTGGATTCAGCCTTCAGGATTTCAGCGTTTTCGGATCTTCGATGATTCTGGGGTCCGCGATTTCTGCCCCCACCAGATCTTCCAGAGGCTGTTGGGGGCCTCTGGGGGCCGTGGAGAGGCTTCCAGCGGCCAGCTTCAGAGAGGAGAACTTTGGACTCTTTGCAAGGAGCCGAGTGACTGAAACTGTTCCCGGTTTTGCTGCTGTTACAGCTGGCAGGGAGGGCGCCTCACTGAGCTGTGAGTGTGGCCATTTGTCGGGCTGTTCAGCTGCTGTAGATGCTGCCTTGAGTGTCGATTGTCTGGTGCTGCCCTGGGGCATCTCGGCAGCTCGGATGAGCCTCTCCTGTGGTGTCTTCTGCTGTCTTCGAGAGCTGGAGTCCAGCCTACAGTCTGGCTGCCACCTGCTCCGGGTCCACAGTGGCGGGACGACATCATCTTGGTGACATGGCCTGTTGTTCGGGATAGGACCTCTGCGTCCTCAGTGGCGGGAGGATGCCATCTTGGGAGTGTTTTGTGTTTGAGACTTTAAAAACACTGGACACTACTTCAGGTGAGGTGGGCGGCCATTTTTTGGCCTCAGTAACTCTGTTTTCCCTGGCTTGCTGGATTAATCCCATTATTGTTGGTCTCTGAGCCTGTGTGGTCTTGCAGTTGCGTGCGGGTGGGGAACTCAGACTGTGAGCCGATAGACTGTTTGGGGAGTGTCCTTGGCCAGTTTTAGTGCCCCTGGCTGCCTTGTATCACCTGTCCTTATTCTGTGCCCCTGCAGTCGCCCCTCCTCGCTGATGCATCTGGGGCTGTTGTTTCAGGATTGGGGGGATTTGACCCCATCTGAGCTACAGCTGAGGGTGCGGCTTGGACTCTCCCTGCTCCCCAGAACTCTCAGGGAGCTTGTCTTCTGGACAACTGGCTCAGGTCAACCTGGGCTTCTCGAGGGCAGGAGGGATGTCATGGGAGTGAGGGATAAGCAATTGCAGACTTTGAACTTGAGGCCAGGCCTCCCCGATAACATTGATGCCTCCACCCACTCCCTCCCCTCTCATCTTAGTTGCTCCAGAATCATCAGTGGCTCCCTATTACCCAAGGTAGCATTTCCCAATCTGCTACTTCCAGGGAGTAGTAGTTGCATGAGAAGAGGATTCCAAGGCCAGCAAAGTTTGAGAAACATTTTGTCTCCCTGCCTCCTCTGCCCCCACCTTTCCTTGGAGAATCAGAATTGCAAGTAAGCACCTCGAAGGGTCTGAGAGTCCTAAGATTTAAAAGGAAAGTCTCTCCAGCACATGCCAGGGATCCAGCTTGTGTTTTGCTTGTCACCTAGTTACAACCTGCAGAAGCAGCTAGTGATAAGACGCTGTGCGAAAGGACAGTTAAATGCAGGCTGCCTGGCCCTGAGTCCTGGGCCTCAGCCTCCCTCTGCCCCCCGCCCCTCATCCTGCCAGCCCGTGGAAACTCTGGCTGCCCAGCAACTCTACTCTTCCCTGCCCTGTGTCTTTGCCTCTGCTGTGCTTTCTGCCTGGCATGTCCTTCCCCATTAATTCCTGTCACTCTCACCTGCCCTTCAAAATAAAGTGTTGACTCTGCCCCTCTTCCAGGAAGCTCTCAGGACCCCCCAACTTAGCTCTTCCCAGTTTAATTCTCGATACCTATGTAATTCTGTTTTGCATCCACGATTTTGTGTTTCCCTGATCTCGTCTACCAGGTTCTCCTTTCTTCCTTCATCCCGTAGATGGCTGTCTATCAGCTTCCGTGTGCCTGTTCTGGATGCTTCTTTACAAAACATGACCGTCAAGGATTGGCCTTCGTTGGTTTGTGTGGGGCTTTCAGTGAAGGTGTGTTGAAGGGGACTCAGGTTATTTTTTGTCCCTATTTCAGTTTCCTGTTGTGGTTGTCATCAAAACACAAATTACCCTCTCCCCACTTAGTCCAAAGTGGTTGTCCCTGGGCTAGGGGTCCCTGGGCCAGGATCATGGCAGCGTGGGCGGGGCTGTGTTCCTCCCTGAGGCAGAATCCGCTCCTTGACTTTTCCAGCTTCTAGAAGCTTCCTGCCTTCCTTGGCTTGTGGCCCTTCCCTCCATCTTCTGCAGAGCGTCTCTCTGACCCTGTGTCTGTCGTCCTCACATGTCTCTCTGACTCTCTGATTCTTCTATCTCTCTGGCACTTTTAAGGACATTGCTTTGACGTTCAGCCTGCCCAGGTAATCCAGTATCATCTCCCTTTTTTTTTTTTTTTTAAAGATTTATTTATTTATATATAGAAGAACAGTGGTACAGGCGGGAGAGTGAGAGGATTCACCAGAGACAGAGTGGGGAACAGAACAGGCAGAATGACTGAAATACACTGCTGCGGGGAGCAGTGGGCGAGTCAGGAGAGGTCTGCTGCGCCATGTGGGTATCTCCCTGGCAGGCCAGGATCAAACCCGCGCTGCAGAGATTGTGGACAGCTTCATAGCGCAGCACTCAACCACCTGCGCCACCAGGGAGGCCCTCATCTTCCATCTTAAGGTCACTGATTAGCAGCCTTCATTCCCTTGTCACCTAAGGTGACATGTTCAGCAGTGCTGGGGATTAGCACACGGATATCTTTGGAGAGAGGGTCCTGCTGACCACAGACCCCTACCCTCTGCCCCCAGGGAGATACTCAGGGAGGATGGTTATATTCCTGCAAACCTCACCTCAGAGAGGGTGCTCACCTGCCCCTGGGTTTCCCTTCTGCTAGGGGTTCTAGGCTCTATCTCCTGTCACTCTTTCAGTGGCTGCATTTTGGGGGGTTTATCTCCAACCTTGAGGCTGGGCTGGATGGAGCAGACCAGAGACCAGAGGTGGGATCTGAGGGGAAGCTGGACCAGGCTCTGCCAGGTGTGGCGGTCCTGTGGGATGCAGCCTGAGGCCAGGGACACACTGTGTGGGGCAGTGTGTTTAAGGTTGGGGAGGGCATGACTTCAACTTCAGGGTCTCTGGGTCTGGAGCTCAGGGGGCGTGGAGAGAGGAGATCAGGGTCCCCAGGACAAGATGATGGAGACTTGCATGATGGAAGAGTGGCCTAGAGGTGACTTCTAGCAGGCAGGAGACTGTGGAGCGGAGGCCTCTTAAAATGTCCACATCTGAATCCCCGAAACCTATGTACCTGCCACTTAAATGGCGAAGGGGACTTGGTGGATGAGCTTGAGAAGGGAGTTTATCCTGGATTATCCAGGTGGGCACAGTGTCCTCACATGAATCCTTTAAGAGTGGACAACCTTCTCTGACCATGTCAGAAAGAGAAGAGGGAGATGTTTCAGGAGGAGAACTCAGCCCTCCGTTTTGGGTTTTGCAGATGGAGGGAGGAGGCCATGAGCCGAGGAGAGCAGCTCCCTTTACTTGAGCAAACGGTCCTCAGTGAACTAAGAGATGAAACCTCAGACTTAACATGAGGAAACAGACTCTCCCCTAGAGCTTCAACAACGATCAGCCCTGCCCACCCCTTGATTTAGCCTGCTGAGACCTGACGGTGGGGGTCAGGGAGGGCTTCTCTGTGGAGGTGGCATGCACAAGTCAGGCCCAAAGGATGAGTTGGGGTGCACTGGATGAGAGCAGTGGGGTGGGCAGGCAAGTGGAATGAATGAAGCCCTGGTGGGAGAGTATGGGGTACACATGGGGAGGGGGAGAGGGTGCCAGAAGATGCCCGGACCAGATGGGCAGGCTAGCTTAGGGGCAGGGTCTCTGGCCACTGCAGGACTTGGGGCTTTATTCTTTGTTGGCTTGAAACCATTTGAGCGTCTTCAACAGGGTGGGAGGAAGCAGACCCTTCTGGTGTCCACACTGTTGGCGGGCTGTGGGGGATGGAATGGGTGGGAGAAGCCGTGGGATGCCTCTGCCAGGGGCAGCTGGCAGGGAGGTGAGGCAGAGCAAGTGGGTTTGAAAGTAGCCCTGGCGGTTAACCAGGCAGGACAGGGGTTGCAAAGCCTGGTGAGAAAGCGCCAGTGGGAATTGGCTCTGGCCAGATCCCAGCCCTCACATTGCCTGGCACTTTAGGCAAGTTTTTTAGCCTCTCTGTGCCTCAGTTTCCCCATCTGTTAAATGACCAGAGAGTAGGTCTAGGCTGGGCACTGGGATTCCGCATTTCGAGCAAGTAAGTTCCCAGGTGGTGCTTGGCTGGTGGTCCAGACACCCCACCTTGAGCAATGGAGTACGAGCCCCCAGGGTGGGGTGGGGCTCACTCCCCCAATCCGCCCTGCTCTAGCCCCTTTAATCTGACTCCTCACCCTCTACCTTCTCCCTTCCAGCTCTGGACTCTCTGCTCATACAGGTGTAGCCCGACTCTCGGGTCTTACTCTTTATTCAGCTGAGACCAGGTGGGGTTTTTTCTGTTTATTTTTTGAAAGTGAAATTTACCAGGTGGTGTAGGGAAAACCAGAGGCAGGTCTAGACGCAGCGGGTTTCAGGCTATTCTCTTTATCTTGATGCCACTGGGGGTTGGCTACAGGCCTCTGTGTGCAGAGCTTGTCATCCTGTGGACACCTTACACCGCCTCGAGCCTGCTGGGGAACCCCATCCAAAAGCCCCCCGCTAGTCCTCGGGCTTCCCCCTCCCACTCTCCCCTTTCTGAGCACCCCCTCCCCTCCTAGTATAGCCCAACTGACTGTCCCCCTTCCCCAGGGACAGCAGGAGCTGATGGGCTGTCTAGGTCGGGGCCCGCCGTCAAGGGGGTTGTTTGGGCATTGGACATTCAGGGGATCATACTTCTGGGGGTGCTGGAGATGCTGAGGCTGTCGCCACCGTTTCTGCTGGGAGCTGGGATGGGTGAAGGGCCATGTGAGTGGGCAGCGGGGGAGGATGGGGTCCATGGGAGAGAGGTGGGGAGCTATGAATGGGGCCAGGGTGGTGGCTATGCCTGGGTGTGAGCCTGGGCCAGCCTCCGGGGCCACAGACAGTGCCACAGAAGTGAAGCTCAGGGCCCCGGTGCCACCATACTCTAGGTTGTGGGCTGGGAACACACTGGGTGGGGGGCTTGTCACCCACTGTAGCCACAGCCCCTGGAGGGCAGTTCCGAGTCAGTTCTCCGGCACACAGCAGTGCTGGGTGTGTGGTCAAGACTTAGTGGACCTGGGCTCTGTTCTCGATTCCCATGAAGTGGGACCTGGGTAATGAGGTCTCACCAGGCAGGGGGAGGTTCCATAATCCCTGTTGTTGCTTCTACAGCATGTGTGTATACACTGACCCCATTTCATGGGCACTTGTGAAACAATGACATCATAGGCAAAAAAAAAAAGTCCCCAGTGCATCTGCCAGAGTGCTCTGGGGACACCCTGGGGTAGACTCTAGGGGGTGCTGGCTGAGCTGTGGCTCAGCCTGGACTCGCCCTGGATCTCCCGGAAGAGCTGGAGGAATCTGAGACCCAGCCCCTCCATGGGGTCACAAACCCTACCAGGGAATGGAGGAGCCCCTAGCCTTGCTTCCCCAGGCTCTGAAGGACCACTGTGGGCATCCTGGCTGAGCTCACACCCTGCCTTGACTGCTCAAGCACAGCGCCCCCTCATGGTGAATCATGGGCTTACACAGATTTATTGTTGGAAAGGGTTGCCTTGACCTTCTCTGGAAGAGAAGTTCCAGAAGTTCCTGGCTCTTGGCGTTCTTGAGTATTTGTTATTTACCTGGTTTGTACAATTGCGTTCCCTCTCTTGTCTCCCTCTCTCTCATTATTGTTTTCTTTTTTTATTATTGTTTTCTTTTACTGAGCCATTTGCAAGTTACTAGCAACATTTTGATCCTTCACCCCTAAGTGTTTCAGCAAGTTTCTATAACAAGGACATCTCTTACATAAATAAGTGATCATATTCAGGCAGTAAAATTCAATGTTCCACAATAAAGTGTAAAGTCCATATTCAGATTTCACCAGTTCCCGCAATATTTTCCTTTACAGCCATCCCCTGCTCCCCACCCTGATTCAGGATCCAATCCTGAATTGACGTTGCATTTAGTCATCATACCGCTTTATTCTCTTTTATTCTGGAACGTTCTGCAGTTCTTTTGTGCACTGACGTTTTTACAGAGTTCTGGCCAGTTTCGTAGAAGGGTTTATCTATGTTTCCTCCTGATTCTATTCTGATTATGAGCTTTTGGTAGGAAGTCAGCAGATGTGAAGTGGTGTCTTTCTCGGCACATCAGTCTCTTTGAAGTTTAAAGATGGGCAGCTTGTGGCTCAGAGAGGGGGAGATGGTGAAGTTCAAATCTTCTGTTTGCACTTTGTTACTGTGTGACCTCGAGTGGGTGACTATTCCTCTCTGAGCTATAGTTTCCTCATCTGTAACAACAGGGCTAGTGATGGCATGATGGAGGAAGTAATTACTTGGGGGGGGGTGATACACAATACTGTGGGTCCCCTATTCTGCACATCATGTCCTGCATTGATGCAGATGGGGTGGCAGGAAGTGATGGGTAAGCAGTGATGGGCTCTGGGGTCATGGCCCCCTCTGAGTCTGTCACTGTCAAGAGATGAGCAAGCAAGTTAGGAGGGGTGATGAAGGCCCAGGACCCAGAATGATCTCTGAATTCACAGGCCCAGCAGGGCTGAACCCTCCCACCCCCAGCCCACCCACCCGCAGGCTTCTGAGCTCCTGCAGGTCAGGAAGAAACTTGGGTTGTCCTGGCAGAAGAGGCTCCCAGGAAGCCCCCTGCTGATTCTCCAAACATGGAGGAGGCCAGGACTCTGGATTGAATTACCAGTGTTAGCTGTCAGATTATAGTTATTAATTCCAATTTATATGGTAAAAAGAAAAATAAGAAAAAAATTTATATGGTGACATTTCAGAAGTGCCAAAAAGGTAATCAGCACCCCCATGGATCTACCTTCCAGCCACACTGGCCTCCTTGCTGCTTTCTGAACATAGTACAAGTGTTTGTTTACTCATTTATACTGTTCCTCTGAATGGAGAGAAGAGTTAGGAAGCCCCTTGGGCCAGCCAGGGCTTTCTTCTGGGGTAATGGCTTCTGCTTTCCTCCCCAGTCAAGAAATGCCCTATCCCTTCTTCCCACCAGTAGCCTCCTCCTGGCTGCCAGGTTCCCTCTGGGTTGCGGAAGGTAGAGAGGTAAACACAGGCCCAGATTCCTTCTCTATTCTCTTCCCTGTGGCCGCTTGTTACGGGTCTGTCCAGAAACCTGCTTCAATGCTAATCTTTCTATCAGGAGGGGCAAAATTCCTTCCCCAAGATCTCAGCAGACTTTCCTATATTGAACACCCTCTAATACAAGGGTTAAACTTTCAGAGGGCCCTGGAAATATGCAGGGGAGCTTGTTAAAAATGTGTATTCCCGGGCCTCCCCGGTGGCGCAGCGGTTGAGCGCTGGGTTGCGAAGCTGCCCGCGGCCTCTGCGGCGCCGGTTCAATCCCCGGCTGCTCCCCGGCCACAGGAGGAGGGTCCCACATGGCGCGCAGACCTCTCCTGCCGCCCGCTGCTCCCCTCAGCAGTGTCCTTCTGTCCTTCTGCCTGCTCTGCTCCCCACTCTAGCTCTGGTGAATTCTCTCACCCTCCCGCGCTTCTGACTGTACCCAGTGCATGTGTAAACAAAACAAACAAATAAATAAATAAAAACATGCCTCTATAAAAAAAAATGTGTATTCCCTAAAAATGTGAGTCTTGACCCCCTATTTCATACCATATACTAAAATAAAATTTCAATATGAAAAGTTAAACAATATCATCTAGAAGATAATGTGTGAGATGATTATGTGGGTGGTATTTCTTAGATAGGACATTAACTATAAGGACTTGATGAATAATGCTTCATTAAAACTGGGAACTTCTGTTCTTCAAACAAGTCCATTAAGAAAGTGAAAAGGCAAGCCATAAAATGGGAGAAGATATTTTCAGAATATATATTCAGCACAGGGTTTGTATCTAGAATATATAAAAACTCCTATACATTAATTAGAAAAGCCAGACAATCCAATTTTTTTAAAAAAATGAGCAAAAGACCTGAAACAGACACCTTCTGGAATATCCAAATGGCTATTAAACATGTGAAAAGGTAACCGACATCATTACTCACATGAGAAATGCAAATAAACGATGGAATGAAATACCACTACATGTTCACCAAATTGGCTAAATCGGCAAAACTGACAATATCAAGTGTTGGCAAGGGTATGGCACAACTGGAACTCTCATACACTGTAGTGAAGTGTTAATTGGTACAATTACTTTAGAAATCTGCATGGAGACTCTATCAAAGCTCCTACATAAACATCCAATGGAAATATATACATCTCTGCACCAAAGTAGATGTACAGGAAGGTTCCAGGCAGCATTGCTCATAATGATCAAAAAGTGGAAACAACTCAAAGGTCCATCAAGAATAGACTGGGTACACATTCATGTGTAAATACACTGCCAAGCAATGAACTTGAATGAAAGACTGCTGTTTGCAACAATGCAGATGATTACCACATTATAATGCTGAATTAAAGAAGCCAATTGCAAGAGAACAGAGTATATAATTCTATCTACTCAATGTTCAAAAGCAAACAGATGAAGCTCTGGTACAGAAGTCAGGTTAGTGGGTGCCTTTCAAGGGAGTAGTGTAGGGTAAAGGCATGTAGGAGGGTGCGGTGGTGCTGGCCATGTTCTGTTTCATGATCTGGGTGCTGTGTGTTTGTGCTGTTAAAGTGCTATATGGGTGTGTTAGTCAAAAAACAAGACTACAGAAATCTGGACTACTGGGCTGTGCTAGAGACCAAGCAGGAGGCAAATGAATTCATCCAATAAACTCAAGGGAGAAGGATAGGCCTGGGACCACTGGACACATTAGTCCAAAGAAGACTATGTGAGCCTGAGAGAAGAAGAGAGTCAGAAAGACCCGCAGATTTGGCCTGAGTTGTGGGAATCTGGAGGGAGTTGTGAGATGAGGAGAGTCCATTCTGATTTCTCTTCTATAGTATGAGACTCGGTTTCCCACCTGGACTTGACACCGAATGGAGTCTGGGCCTCTGGGAATCTGGGGGCAGAAGGGAAGATGGGTGTCTGGGACCCATCTGGCCTTACTAGTTTGTCTTACCCTACAGGGTCGAAGCCCCACACACCCCTGTGCTGGAGACCCCAACTTCTACTATGATAAGGCTGCTGGGAAGTGCTGTTACCTCTGTTCTAAGGGTAAGTCAGGGCATGGGGGTACCCCAAGTTGCAGCACTCTGCTGGAATTGGGGGGTGGGAAAGATGGGGGCCAACATTATCATTGTTGTAAATTGACTATTGGTTTCTGAAGGCTTTTGATTTGTAGCTGACCCTATTGAACCCCTACTCTACCTGCTGCTCTGAGACATTCACACATGTTATATCCTCTCACCAGATCCTCTCAATGAGCCTTCATTGTTCTCATAACAGATGAGGCTGCTGGGGCTCTTTGAGGCTAAGTAACCTGCCCAGGTCTTTGGGAAATGGCGGAGCTGGCTGGGGCTGGAGCCTAGGGTCCCACGTCTCCGAAGCCTGGATTATCCACACCCTCGGGTCTCCCCTCATTTCTGGGCCCAGAAGTCCTTGATAGTCCTCATCTTCTGCCGCCTAGCGGATGGGTGCCAGGACTTTCGATTCTGCTGGAATCACTCTCCCAGCTCAGCGCTCCCTCCCTGGCATGCTTGCCACCCACTGTCCACTGATTGACTCTGGGCACAGTAACAGGAAATCCTTGCAGAACAGGGATGAACCTCATTGCCCCTGCAGAGGACTCAGGCAGAGGAGGTGAGGGACTAGAACAGGGTGGTGAGGCAACATCATCCTGCCGTTGTCACTGAACACCCCAAGGCGCAGCTGGTGGTGTGAGCTGGGGGCAGGGCAGGGTGGTGGACATGGGTGAGGCTGAGCAGTGGTCTCTGACTTGCCAGTGGAGGTGTGAGGACCGCCCATTGAATGTGGGCAGGGCCTTCCGGTTGGTGAAGGGTGAGCTCTGGGCATTGCTGTCTGGAGCGTGAGACCCGGATGCACAAAGTCACCAAAGATTTGTGGCTGCAACTGGAAGCCCCAGAGGGCACCCACGGCCCAAATGAAACATTTTGCGAAAGAACTTGATATTTTCTATTCCCAAAAGAGTCATCATAAAGGGAAAAAGTAGAACTTTATTGGACTTGTTCGCCTTATTTTATGGTTTTGTGCTAGTTTTGAAGTAGATGTCAAGTGGGTTCTCAGGCTTCTCAGTGCTGGGAACTTCAATGCCCAACCAGAGGGGAGGGCCACCCACATACCTACCCTTTCCTCCATGCATCACCCCTCCCCGCTCCTCACCTCTCCAACCTCCCCTCTCGACCCCTTCTCATGCTTTCTTCTAGCTGTCCCCTTCCATCTACCCACCCGTCTGGGTCCGCTCAGGCCCCATAACCAAATACCACAGCTTGGGGGGCTAAAACAACAGACATTTATTTTCTGACAGTTCTTGGGGTCAAAAGTCCAAGATCAAAGAGACAGCAGGATTTGGTTTCTGGGGACCCCTCTCTTCTTGGCTTGCAGATGACCACCTTTTCATGGGAGGCTGGGGGAGAGAGAGGGAGACAGGAGAGATCACGTCTTCTTTTTTTTTTTTTTTTTAAAGATGTATTTCTTTATGCATATAAGAACTAGGCCAGAGGTGCAGGGGGTGAGAGGATTTCCCAGAGACAGTGTGGGGAACAGAACAGGCGGATCTACTGAAACACACTGCTGAGGGGAGCAGCGGGCGAGACCGGAGAGGTCTGCTGCGCCATGTGGGTAGCTCCCTGGCTGGGGATAGCTTCATAGTGCTGACTTAACCCCTGTGCCACCAGGGAGGCCCCTCGCTCCCTCTTATCAGGCCACCAATACTCTGGAATCGGGACTCCATCCTTATGGCCTCATTAACCTTCATTACCTCCTAAAAGCCAACCTCCCAATGAAGCCCTATGGTGGGGGCAGCTTCAACATATGAATTTGGGGTGACACAATTCAGTCCATAGCACCTTCCCCTCCCATCCGCCTTTTCACCCATACTTCCGTCCCTGTCCAATAACTGCTTCCCAGTCTTTCTCACAGCAGGGCCACTCTGTACCTTCCCAGCTTCCCCCCGACCCTGCTCCAGGAGCTCTTGCTTAGTATCCTCTGGCCAGGTCTCTAGCCTTTGTGCCGGCCTTTCAGCTCCCGGGATGCCCCCCAACCTGCAATCCGGGCACCCCCTCCTGCACGAAGCCTCCCTTGGCAGCCACAGGGTGGCTGCTCGCACCCTGCTCTCCCCAGGCAGCTGCCTCCGGTCTGGAGTGCTGGGCCCACAGTGCTTGGTGACTTTCCGTGGGACCCACAGTCCCAGCCGCAGGGGGAAAGGCAGACACGTCCCTCAGCGTCCTCTGTCCCTTTGACCTGTTCTGACTGGGGGAGGTGGGGGTGGGGGTGGAGAGCCCCAGGATCCCTTCGAATGGACTCTGTGCCTCGCGAAGAGGGGGCTCCCTTCCCCTTGTGTCACCCATCCAATGCCTAGTGGCTGGGGGGTGGCCGAACACCTCGTGTTGGTATGGTGGATGGGGCCTTTTGCTGGAGTTTTATTGACCTTGTGCTTCCGGGCAAGCAAGAGAGCAAAACTGAAAAACCCACAAAAACCCCTTCCTCTTCTCTCGGGGAAATTTGTGACATTTTGCCCGCCCTCTGCAATCAGCGCTGGGCTGTGTGGTGGGGTTTGCACCGGGGAGGGTGGGCGGAGGAAGGAAACCGGGAGACCTTTGAGAAATTAAATATCCTTGAATCCCTCTGCTCACGCAGGCCTGTGCCGCCCTTTCTAGCCTCCTTGACAGCTGATCCCCGGCACTCGGCTTACACACCCTCGGGGACGGGGCGCCCACTCGCTGCAGCGGGTGACACTGATTGACTGTGCTCTGTACCAGCCACTGTGGAGAGCTCTTGACCTACTTACATAACCCCGATAGGAAGCGCAGAGAGGAAACCTGCACGTGGCAGAGTTCAGGGATTTGCCCACCGTCACGTGCCGCTAAGTGGCTAAGCGGCTTCATAGTCTAACTCAGAACCCCGAGCTCCGCCCCAAGGCCCTGCATTTGAGGAGGCCTAGAACACATGCCTTCCTATTCTGCACCCTGGATCCCCCTCCTTTTTTGCATACGAAGGGTCTTCTGCAGATGTTTGAGGCTGGTCCATGGGGGAGGGGTGGGTGTGAGCCGCGCCCAGTGTTGGGTGGACAGCGTGGCTGCTGTGGGTCCAGGCAGGTATTTATCACCTTGTTCCAGGAGCTGGGGGCTCCTCCCAGGACTGTAAGCAGGAGGAGGAGGGAGGAGGCCTCCCTGGCTCTCCCTGCCCCTGGCCGGTTGTTCCCCTCCTGCCTGCAGTTCTCCCTCAGGGCACCTAACATGCATCTCGCAGCTACAATTCCAAAGCACAAGAAGAGCACATCTGATGACCAAGCTAAATCCAGATGTCCACCTCTGTTCTGGCCACCTAAGGCCATTGCTGCCCTAGACTGCTGTTGGGGAGCGGGTGGGGTTAAGTGAAGGGCAGAGGGAAGCTCTCCAAGAAGCGTGGCCACCTCTCCAAATACATCTGCTGCAGCTGGCTGTTAGCAACTGGCTGGTGCTGATGGGAGTTAAGGGAACATGTTCCTGGGGACCTGAGCTCTTCTTCATCCATGCGGTCTTTATAACTTGCCCAAGGTCACGCAATGGTAGTCCTGGAACCCCATTTCTTTTTTCAGACCTGTGACACCTCTGCCAGCTGCCTTTCAGTAAGGTCTGCCCCATGGACTCCCCTGCCACCATCTAGAACATGGGCATTGAATGGGTATTTGGGGGAAGGAAGGGTAGAGCTGGGAAGGGCCTCAGGGATGAGAGGTGGAGGATGGTGAGGACATGGCCTGGATGTCTCTGGTTCTTTCCTAGGATCGGACTCAAAGAAGCAGTGCCCGCGGGGGCCTTCCGACTGCAGAAAACAGTGTGACCCCGACCACTACGTCAATCGGGAGGGCCGCTGCACAGCCTGTGTGACCTGTAGAGGAGGTAAGACCTGTCCTCCTGCCTGGGGAGCAGGGGGTGCCTCCCAGAGGCAGAAAATCTGGAGGTGGGGCGTGGGAAGATTTGGTGCCTGTACTCTGAATTGGGTCCCCTGGTACCTCAGTTTATCCCTCCAGATTTGTGAATTGATAACAGCCAGGATCTTTTGCAGCCATACTTTCAGGAGAAACTTAGTTGATGTTTTCCCTCAAGAGAGGGGCTCACGTTTATTGAGCTTGATTTTTGCAAAAGCCTGAGGAGATGATTTTCCTTATTTTTTTTTTTAAGATTTATGTATTTATGCATACAAGAGCTGGGGTACAGGCCAGAGGTGTAGGGGGTGAGAGGATTCACCAGAGACAGAGTGGGGAGCAGAACAAGCAGATTGACCAAAGTACACTGCTGAGGGGAGCAGTGGGTGAGACAGGAGAGGTCTGCTGCGCTATGTAGGTTGCTCCCTGGCTGGCTGGGGATAGAACTTGTGCTGCAGAGGCTGTGGACAGCTTCATAGGTTGCGTCTTAACCCCTTGCATCACTGGGGAGGCCCAAGGAGATGATTTTCTTATCCTGGCTTTCTGGTGATGAAACTGAGGCATGGTGAGGCAGAGGGCCTGCCAAAGTTACAAAA
Organism: Talpa europaea; assembly: GCF_964194135.1. Lineage (NCBI taxonomy): Eukaryota > Metazoa > Chordata > Mammalia > Eulipotyphla > Talpidae > Talpa > Talpa europaea. Next base: position 6,086,964 of record NC_140076.1, read on the forward strand.
CTCTGGTGAATGGCAGAACCAGATTTGGAGCAATGTTATCTATGAAGGGCTGTCTCTTTCCCTAAGGCCACGATAGGCCCAGGGAAGCTCTTTCAGTAAGCCTTTGAGCTGCTCTTGGCTTCTGATTAGTGAATGTGGCTTGCGTGCTGGCTGGTGTTGGCTTAGTTTTTGCGTAGGTTTGTGTGTGTTGGGGGAGGGAGGTGTGAGGTAGAGAAATTGGTTGAGATTTCTTGTGGCCTAATAAACATCTAGCTTTTAGCATGTTTACTGCATTTGGGGGGGAAATGTGTATTGCATTTGTTGCATCCAAAATTCTAAAGCCTATTACACTGAACTGGTTAATTGTGTGTCAAAATAATATGCATCCTTATTTATTTTTGTCACATTCTTTTTTACTTAAGATTTACTTTTATTTATTTTTGCATACAAGAACTGGGGTGTAGGCCAGAGGTGTGTGTGGGTGGGGGGGAGAGGATTCACCAGAAACAGAGCGGGGAGCAGAACAGGCAGACTGACTGAAATCCACTGCTGAGGGGAGCAGTGGGGAGACAGGAGAGGTCTGCTGTGCCATGGGGGTCAGCTGCCTGGCTGGGGATCGAAGTCATGCTGCAGTGGCTGACGATAGCACTGTGTCTTTAACCCCTGCGCCACCAGGGAGAACACTTTAGTTTTATTTTTTATACTTATTCTTTGTGCACCTTGAATACATTTACCACAGCTTCTCTATTTTGAATTTATCATTTGGATTCACTGCTTGATTGGTTAGATTTCACTGATGTGAATTTTCCAAGAAAGATTCATCTTTGCATATTCCTTGACTGCTTTCCTGTTTGAGAGTATCTGTTGTCTATACTTGAATGACAACTTGGTTAGGTATAATATCATTCCTTCAGCACCTGTTTGCTAGAATTTTGTAGAATTCAGTGCACTGGTGTCTTGTGATTAATATACTGTGGAGGGGTCTGCAGTCAATCTTCCTTTCCCCCCCTTGTAGATGACTGTGAGAAAGGATTCTTTTTATCTTGAAAGATCAAAACTTTAGCCAGAATATGCCTTGATATTAATTGTTTGGAAACAGTTCTTCCTGGTATCCGGCATGTTTTGTTTGTCTTTCCTTCATTTCAGGGAAATCACCATGGATTTTTATCTCCATCTCTATTTCCACCTGCTCCCCTCCGCTCTATCTCTACCTACCACTACATCTCAGTATTAACTTTTGGAACTCCAGTTATACTTATGTTTGATTGTCTTTGCCTCTCTGCCTTGTCTATCATCTTCTTTAATTGCATAATAATTTTGTCTTTTTACTTTGCATTCACTGATATGGTCTCATTATTTTCTTTTTTCTTTCTTTTTTTTTTTTTTAAAGATTTATTTATTTATTTGTTTGTTTGTTTGTTTATTTATTCATTCATTCATTCATTCAATCACTGGGTACAGTCAGAAGCATGGGAGGGTGAGAGAATTCACCAGAGCCAGAGCAGGGAGCAGAACAGACAGACTGACTAAGTACACTGCTGAGGGGAGCAGTGGGTGCGGCAGGAGAGGTCTGTGCGCCATGTGGGACCTTCACCGGTGGCCGGGGATCAAACCGGTGTTTCAGAGGCTGGGGGCAGCTTCGCAGCCCAGCGCTCAACCACTGCGCCACCAGAGAGGCCCTGGTCTCATTCTTTTCTTCATGCCATTAATTTAATTTTCTGTCTAGTCACTTTTGTACCCCCAGCACCCATGGATACTGGTAGTTTCTTTATTGTAGTTCTAATGATGGTGCTGCTGCAGTTTTCTGCAGTTGGTTCTGCAATTTTCCTTCTCTCATCCTTTAAGAAGTCATCTTGGGGCCTCCCTGGTGGCGCAGCGATTGAGCACTGGGCTGTGAAGCTGCCCGCAGCCTCTGCAGCGCCAGTTTGATCCTCAGCTACAGGTGAGGGTCCCACATGGCGTGCAGACCTCTTCTGCTGCCCGCTGCTCCCTCCAGCAGTGTATTTTGCTGGTCTGCCTGCTCTGTTCCCTGCTCTGGCTCTGGTGAATTCTCTCACCCTCCCATGCTTCTGACTGTACCCAGTGCTTGTATAAATAAAAATATTAAATAATAATAATAATAAATAAATAAAAAAGTCATCTTTTCTCTGAGTTCTTCAAATTGATGTTCTTATTAAGTCCCTTCATAGTGTGAAGCACTTCTGAAGTTGCTTGTATTTGTTTCAGACTAGGTTTATTTTTTATTTTTTTTAAAGATTTATTTATTCATGCATACAAGAGCTGTGGTACAGGCCAGAGGTGCAGGAGTGAGAGGATTCACCAGAAACAGAGTGGGGAGCAGAACAAGCAGATCTACTGAAATACACTGCTGAGGGGAGCAGCAGGGAGACAGGAGAGGTCTGCTGCACCATGGGGGTCAACTCCCTGGTGGGCCAGGGATCGAACTGGTGCTGCAGAGGCTGTGGATAGCTTCACAGTGCTGCATCTTAACCCTTTGCACCGCCAGGGAGGCCCTGTTTCAGACTAGGTTTATTGTCTTTGCAAATGTATTCTTATCAATGTTGATCTTTCTGTTTCTTTTTCTTCTCCTACTTCCTTCCTCCCTTCTTTCTTTTCTCTACAGTGTGTTTGCAGAATTACTGTGGCATATCTTTACTTCTTGCTCAAGCTTAGCAAGGGAAACAGCTCTGTCCCTGACTTCTTTTTGCCCTGATACAATATGGGTGACTTTTCCTATACACCCATCCCACCTCAGTGGGCTCTAAGTTATCTTCCCAGGTAAGGCTTCAGCTAGGAACTGTTACTTTTTAAAAAACAAGGCAAAATATACGTAACATAAAATCTATCATCTTAGCTATTTTTAAGTGCACTGTTCTTTGGCATTAAGCACAGTCATATATTTGTTTTGTTTTGTTTTTAAAGATTTATTTATTTTTATACAAGAGCTGGGGTACAGGCCAGAGGGTGAGAGGATTCACCAGAGACAGAGCGGGGAGCAGAACAGGCAGACGACCGGAAAATAGTGCTGAGGGGAGTCCGGGTGAGACAGGAGAGGTCTGCCACGCCATGTGGGACTCTCCCTGGCCGGCCAGGAATCGAACCTGCACTGCAGAGGCTGAGGACAGCCTCACAGTGCTGGGCTCAACCTGCTGTGCCTCCGGGGAGGCCCCCAGTCATATTTTTGAGCAACCATCACCATCATCCAGTTCTAGAACTTTTTGGCTTCCCCAACTAAAATTTTGTCCCCTTAAAACTATCTCCTTATTTCCCCAACCCACTCCCAGCCTTTGGCAATTACCATTCTCTCTCTCTATGAATGTGGTTCTCTGTCTCTATGAATCTGGTTCTCTCTCTCTTCACATAAGTAAAGTGAGACAATATTTATTCTTTTGTAACTGGCTTATTTCGTCTTCAACATGCATCCACATTGTAAGCATGTGTTTCCTTGCTGAATAATCTTCCATTGGATGGCTCTAGCATATGTTGTATCTATTTATGTCCATTTATAATGGACATTTGGGTGCCCACTTACTTCCACTTTCTGGCTCTTGGGAATAATTCTGCTGTGAATGTGGTTATGCAACTATCTGGTGAGTCTCTGCTTTCAATTCTTTTGGGCTTATACCCAGAAGTGGAATTGCTGGATCATGTGTGGTAATACTATGTTTATTTTTTTTGATGAATCTTGAATGTTAACTTTTGAGATTGATTTTGTATTTGAAAGACCTCTGGGGAGCCTGAGGGCCTAGTGGGAGGCAGAGCACAGCCAGAAATAGATGTTGTGCTCCTATTTTTAAAGGTCAAGCCTGGAAGAGGTTTACTATCACTGCTGTCCACATCCCATTAGGCAAATCTTGGTCACCTGACCCCAAACCAACTGTTGGAGATGCTGGGTAATAGTCTTTCTCCTAGCTCATGTGAACAGGAGCTGGTAAACACATAGCATTATGTTCCAGGGCATTCATTTCTACCTGCAATTTTCTTTTGTATCTCTGGGATATATTACAGACTCTAAAGACTTGTTCTTATTTGTGTCTGCTTTCTGGAGCATTCTTTCTGAGCTTGGTACTCTTAGTGCTGGTTCTCTGTGAACTTCAGTGATTTTCAGATCTTCACATTATATCTGATACTCTGAGGAGCTGGCCTGGATCTGTGGACTTGAGTGAAGTTCATTGGCTAGTTCACACATGGATAAGTATAAAGAACTTTTTCTTTCTTTCTTTCTTTCCTCAAGATTTATTTATTTATGAATGCCCTGAGAGGTCAGATTGCCGTCAGACATGGCCCATGGACATGAACATGGCCCATGGACATGAACATGGCTATGGACATGGCCATGGTAAAATGGAACTTCCAGACTATAAACAATGGACGATAGAAGGAACACCTTTAGAAATTGTCCAGGAGAAGCTGGCTGCACAAGGGCTAAGGGATCCATGGGGCCGCAATGAAGCTTGGAGATTCATGGGTGGCTTTGCAAACAATGTTTCCTTTGCTGGTGCATTATTAAAAGGATTCAAATGGGGATTTGCTGCATTTGTGGTAGCTGTGGGAGCTGAATATTACCTGGAGTGCCAGAATAAAGAAAATCACTGCAAATAAAACAGAAGTAACTTAGTGGCTTCTTAATTCATAAAAATAAGATTTCTTAACTGTAACCTATTTACATGTGTTTGTCCCTTAAAGAATACTAGTAAGATTTAATAAAGTAAGAAAAGGTAAAAAAAAAAAAAAGATTTATTTATTTATGCATACAAGAACTGGGGTGTAGGCCAAAGGTACAGGGGGTGAGAGGATTCACCAGAAACAGAGTGGGGAGCAGAATAGGAGGATCCACTTAAATGCACTGCTGAGGGGAGCAGCAGGCAAGGCAGGAGAGGTCTGCTGCGCCATGTGGGTTGCTCCCTGGCCGGATGGAGATCGAACTCATGCTGCCGTGGCTGGCGATAGCTTGATAGCGCTGTCTAACCTCTGCGCCACCAGGGAGGCCCCAACGAGTTTTTCTTCAGATAATGAGTTTTGAACTTCTGTTGCTAGGCCCCTGGGTAGCCCTCCCGCCACTGTATTTGTGTCTTCTGCTCCAGCCACCTGGGACTGCGCTCAAGGTCATGGCTTCTGCACATGTTCAGGCTCTATCATTTGTAGATCAGCCTGGACCTGTGAAAGCAAACCTGGAAGGGAAAATAGATAACCTTTTGCCAGGTCTGTGCTCTAGGATCTGAGACACTTGAACAGTTTAACCTCCACATCCTCTTTATCCCACTCATTTTTCAGTAGGAATGTTGCTTATCTTGGCTTTTGTAAATAATGTTGCAATGAACATAGAGATGTGTGTATCTTTTCAATTGAGTGTTTTCATGATCTTTGGGTCAATACCTAGAAGTGGAGTGGCTGGATTGTATGGTATGTCTTTTCTTTTGTAACATTTTATTTATTTATTTTTGCATAGAATAATTGGAGTGCAGGCCAGAGGTGCAGGGGGGTGGGAAGATTCACCAGAGACAGAGTGGGGAGCAGAGCAGGTGGATTGACTGAAATACGCTGCTGAGGGGAGCAGCGGGCAAGGCAGGAGAGGTCTGCTGCGCCATGTGGGTCAGATCTCTGGCTGGGGATTGAACTCAGGCCATGGAGGTGCTAGCATTGCAACATAATACCTAGGCCATCAGGCAGGCCTTGTATGGTATTTCTATTTTTGAATTCACCAGAGCCAGAGCGGGGAGCAGAACAGGCAGACTGACGAAATACACTGCTGAGGGGAGCAGCGGGCGTGGCAGGAGAGGTCTGCGCACTATGTGGGACCTTCGCTGGCAGCCGGGGATCGAACCGGCACTGCAGAGGCTGTGGGCAGCTTCGCAGCCCAGTGCTCAGCCGCTGTGCCACCAGGGGAGGCCCTCTATTCTTAATTTTTTTGAGAAATTGCTGTGCTGCTTTCCATAGTGGCTGCACCAATTTACATTCCCTACAGTGACCGATGCTCCACTCCCTGCCAACTCTTGTTTCTTTTGTCTTTGATAACAGGCCATTCTAACAGGTGTGAGGTGATACCAGGTGATTTTGATTTGCATTTTCCTGATAAGTGCTGATAAACATCATTTAATGTGCCCAGGGCCTTTGTTCCTCTTTGTGGCTGAATGCCATTGTATTATATGGGTTTACTACATTTTTTGAAAATATTTATTTATTTATGCATACAAGAGCTGGGGTATAGGCCAGAGATGCAGGGGGTGAGAGGATTCACCAGAGACAGAATGGGGAATGGAACAGGCAGACTGACTGAAATACACTGCTGAGGGGAGCAGTGGGGAGACAGGAGAGGTCTGCTGCGCCATGTGGGTTGCTCCCTGGCCAGCTGGGGATCGAACTTGTATTGCAGAGGCTGTGGATTGCTTCATAGTGTGGTGCTTAACCCCTTGCGCCACCAGGGAGGCCTGGGTTTACTCCATTTTGTAGATCTATTCATTTGTTGGTAGATATTTGGATTTTCCCACTTTTTGATTATTGGATATGATCATTTGTGTTCGGTTTTTGGTGTGGACATATGTTTTCAGATCTTTTGGATGTATACCTAGGAGTGTGGTTGCTGAATCCTGTGGCAATTCTGTTCAGTTTTTTGAGGAATTGCCGTACTGATTGCCAAGTGCAGCACTGGATGACATTCCTACAGGAAGTATATATAAGAGCTCCAATTTCTCCACATCCTCGCCAACACTTATTATTACCTGTTTTTTCATCCTATCCATCCTAGCGGCTGTGAGACGGCATCTCATTATTTATTTTATTTATTTATGCATTAAAGAACTGGGGTACAGGCCAGAGGTGCTGGGGTGAGAGGATTCACCAGAGACAGAGTGGGAAGCAGAACAGGCAGATTGACTGAAATATACTGCTGAGGGGAGCAGCGGGCAAGACAGGAGAGGTCTGCTGCACCATGTGGGTAGCTCCCTGCCCAGGGATCAGATTTGTGCTGCAGTGGCTGCCGATAGCTTCATAGTGCTGAGTCTTAACTCCTTGCGCCACCAGCGAGGATTTCTTCTATTTCTTTTTGCCCTTTTTTTAAATTGGGACATTAATTTCTTTTTCATACCATTTTAGTGCTCACCAGAATATGGGCTGGGCGGCTGCCTCTTGCACTCCTCTCAAGTGTGCTTTGGGAAGAAGGACCATGTGTGCCAACTGTGCTACCCAGCAGAGGGCACAGCAGTATCTTCTCTCACAAGCTGGATGTCCCCAGGATTCTCAGATCCCTCCCCTCCCTGTCCCACTATCCTCTGTGACCCTTCTGTGTCCCTTGGCAGATCTTGTGGAGAAAAAGCCATGCTCGGGGAACTCCGCCCGTGTCTGTGAATGCCGGCCTGGCATGTTCTGTGCCACGTCAGTCAGCAACACCTGTGCCCGCTGCCTCCCCCACTCCGTCTGCCCGCCAGGGATGGTTGTCAAATTCCAGGGTAAGCACCCCCACCCTCTGCCCAGGACCACAACCCATGCGATTTGCACCACCTCGTGGTGATTTCCACATGGCCTTAATTGCCCATGTCCTCCTTCCTGCTGGACAGTCATGTCTCTAGGCACCCAGAGGCCCTCCTGGCCCTTCCGCACCTTGTCTCTGGGCTCAGAGAGACCCTCCAGGCCCGTGATACAAGTCTGGCTGAGGAGGTCTTACTTGATTTCAGGCCTATTGGGACTTTGTACAATTTTGCATCTGAGATGGTCCTGCCCCTCCCTGGCTGCAGTTTCCCCATATGTAAAATGCAAGGGAGGGAGTGTCTAGCTTTTGGAGCCTTTTCCAGCTCAGGAACTCTTAGGTCTGTGGAAGGTGGCAGTGAAATTCAGTCTTCACCTGCGGACCGGCTCCCCTGCAAGGCTCTCAAGATGTGTTCCTCATGTGGCACACGGTGGCGCCAGAGAGGGGTTTGCTGCCCATCGCAGGAAACATTGATCCCTTAGGGTGGTACCTGGGGCCACACGTGGTAGGGCCACAGTGCGCCACAGGGTGGTAGGCACATTAGGCCCACTCTGTTTATCTTGACCACAGCCTTTGAGAAGTATATTATAATCATTCAACTTACCTGGCACAGGTAAGTCAACAGGGTGTGACAGAGACAGCAGATAAACCCAGGTCCTCAATTGGCCAGCTGCACTGAGATGCACTGTCAGTACATAATAGCCGCTGGACTTCAAAGACAAAGAAAAAAAGATTGTAAGACATCTCATGAATTGTTTTATATTGAGTACCTGTGGACCTCAAATTGTAGAAATGTTACTTAAATTAATTTTTCACTTCCTTTCACTTTTTACAATAAATTAAAAATATCATTAAATGATCAAATTAAGACCAAAATAATATCATGAGTGATTCCCACTGTTCCCACTGGCCAGTGTCCATTTGGAAGTGCGCCCACTTTGGGCTGTCAACCCTGACGGACTTCTAGGTTCCCCGGCGGCCCTCCCCATGGGGCAGCTCATGGGCCTCAGTCCCCAGCTCAAACAGGGAAAGCAGTTTTGGTTTCGGATTCAGCCCCAGGCTAAACGTACGTGGACTTTCTTTCCAGAAATTCTTGAAGCTCCATACAGCTAACTATTAATATGGTAACTCCATTTTACAAGCCGGGAAATCAAGGTCCAGGGATGACAGGTAAATGTCAGAGCAGAGAATATTTGAGCCAGCTGTTATCACCCTATCATACTGCTCACAGATAAGATAAGTTAGCCATGTCTGACCCTCCACCGAATCCTTCAGACCCCAATCCTGCACATGTGGGTTACTTTCTAAGCGAAGAGACAGGTGCTGTTTGAGCACCTACTATATGTCACAGAGTGTGGTAGGCACATTAGGCCCACTCTGTTTATCTTGACCACAGCCTTCGGGAAGTATGTTATAATCATTCAACTTACCTGGCACAGGTAAGCCAATGGGGTGTGACAGAGACAGCAGATAAACCCAGGTCCATGTGATGGAAAGTACTTTGTATTTTCATCTCTACTCTGCTTCCACCCAGTAGTCTTCAGAACTCTTTGGGTTGCAAGTAACAAAATCCCAATTTGGGGGGCTCATGGAACAGTATAACTGGAGGATTGCTCCAAGCAGCTTCAGGCATGGCTGGATCCAGGAGCTCTTTTCTATCTCTCATCTCTACTTCCCACACACGTGGGTTGTCTGTAAGATACCTACCAGCAGCTCCAGGCAAAGACAGCTCTCCTATCTACATTTTCAACAACCAAACCAAAACAAAACTTTGAAATTGCATCTCTTAGGCATGTCTAACTATCATGGCCAGAGGAGTGGAATGGATTGATTGGTTCAGCCTGGTCCCATAGCTTCTCCTGGAAGGGAGGGGGTGGTTGGTTCCAGCCCCTATCCCTTCTCTGGTGAGAAGTCTATCTAGAAACGTGGGGCTCTTCAATACCAAGTCTGAAGACTTGCCATCTCCCACCTCCCTGCAGGTACAGCTCAGAAGGACACTGTCTGTGAGAAGCCTTCCCCAAGGACCAGCCGCAAGTGCAGCGCCAGCTCAGAGGACTGCAGGGCACCTGCCAGGTGACTCCCGGCCTCTCCCATCCAGCTGACCTCAACATGGGGCTGTACCACTGCACCTGATGCCTAGGGCACAGCTGGGCTGGGCGGGCCATGTGCTTCATTCAGCCCAGGATGTCAGGACTCCAGGGCACCTCTCTGCCAAGCCCACATCATTTGAGCCATCCCCCCAACCCCAGCCTGTCCTGAGCACACTGGAGACACAGGAGCTGACCATGGCATCCCGGAGGATGTGGGAGAGGGTGTGGGGCCCCTTCACTATGGAGATGGTTTGCCTCACTTGCAGACCTCCCTGGCCCGTCAGAATTGTTAGCCTCATCTCTGGCTTCCTTCTCTGCAGCACCACCGCCCTGGCCGAGCCCTCCCTGATCTCCCCGGCCAGCTCTGAGGCCAGGACCATGCTTCTCGGAGAGCGCACCTCCCTGGCCCCAGAAGATATTTTTAAAATGACTCCCAACTCTCTCTCCTCTGAGGGGAAACCCAGTCCAGATTCAGGTAATTTCTCCAGGGAAGCTGTGGGTTGTCTCCGGGGCTCCCGTGTCTGATGGCTGGGCGGCACTGAGCTGTGCTCTCCCCCAGTTTGCAGGGGAGAGGGTCTCGAGGTCTCATATGGGGCTGAGACCTTGGGCCGGGGAGGCTGGAGAAGGGCTCAGTTACTCCAGCTCTGGGTTGGCTCCACTGTGCCAGTCCCCTGGGGCAGCTGCTGCCATGCGCCCCCTGCTGGACAGAACGGGTGAGCCTCTGTGGCGGAGAGTCTCCTGGAGACAGATTGGGGCCTCTGCGTTTCTTTCTTTTTAGTGCTCAGTAGCACACTGCTTTTTATTTTTTCAATTTTATTTTTTTATTTAATTTAATTTTTATTTTTAAGATTTTTAAAAAAGATTTATTTATTTATTTATTTATTTATTTATTTATTTATTTATTTATACAAGCACTGGGTACAGTCAGAAGTGCGGGAGGGTGAGAGGATTCACCAGAGCCAGAGCAAAGAGCAGAACAGGCAGACCGACGAAATACACTGCTGAGGGGAGCAGCGGGTGAGGCAGGAGAGGTGTGTGCGCCATGTGGACCCTCGCTGGCGGCCGGGAATCGAACTGGCGCTTCAGAGGCCGCGAGCAGCTTTGCAGCCCAGTGCTCAACTGCTGCACCACCAGGGAAGGCCCTTTTTTTCAATTTTAATTTATTTTTGTGTAGAAGAACTGGGGTTCAGGCCAGAGGTGTTGGGGAGGGAGTGAGAGGATTCACCAGAGAGAGAGTGGGGAGCAGAACAGGTGGATCTACTGAAATACACTGCTGAGAGGAGCAGCAGGGAGACAGGAGAGGTCTGCCGTGCCATGTGGGTAGCTCCCTGGTCGGGGATCGAACGCAGGCCATAGCGGCGATAGCATTATAGTGCTGAGACTTAACCCCAGTGAACAGTGAGACAGCGAGGGGCCCCAGGCAGAGTGGAAACAGTGGTCTAAGAAGGGAGCAGACGTGGGTGGGGGCAGTTAGGAGACTGTGCTCCTCTCCTGTGTGGCCTTAGACACATTCCTCCCCTCTCTGAGCCTCAGGATACCTCCTCAGAAGCAGGACAGATCTGATTGCAGAGTTGGGGGTGTCAGGGATTAGAGGAGAGAAGGCCTTTGCCAGGTGGTCCAGTCTGCAACCTCTTTGCTTCTTCCACAGGGTTGTCCCTCCAGCAGCCGTGCCCGCCGGGGTCCCCTGACTGCAGGAAGCAGTGTGACCCCGACTACTACCTGGACCGGAGTGGCCTCTGCATGGCCTGTGTGACCTGTAAGAGAGGTGAGGACCTTGTCTTCCCTCCAGGGCCTCCTTCCAGGAGCAGAGGCATCTCAGAGGGGACTTGGGGCTGGGGGAGCCCTTATTTGGTCTTGGCTCAGCTCTCAGGAGCCCCATTCACCTCTGTGGGGTTCTGAGCACTCAGCTTCTGGTGATGCTCACCAGGAGTGTGGGTGCAGATATTGGTGACCTCCTTTCTGAGCATTTTCACCTTCTCCTGCTTTCCTGCAAGAAAAATACCATGAATAACCTCCTTGTCTCAGACCTTTTAAAAACTGTCCTTCAATGCCCATTTTATAGCAATGGAGGCTTTGGGAAGCTGGCACTTGGGGGTAGCAGGACTGGAGTTCGATGCTGGGGTCTGCCACCAGGTTCTGGGCTCTGTGCTCTCCTTTGTGCTACCACTAAGCACCTGCTCCGGACAAGCACTTATTGGGTGATATCAGGGTCTCAGCTGGAAAATGCAGAGGCCAGTGGCTGGAATTCTCTGAAAGACATTCCCTCATGATCTAGGGGTGGGGGGGCTCCGCTCCATGCTGGCCTCTGTGTGCCTTGCTTTTTGCTTCCTCTAGCTGGTGACTGGCTTCCAGGGCCAGGGCAACCAAGAGAAGCCACATCCCTTTTTATGACCCAGCCTTGTAAGCCACACAGCATAACTTCCAGCACTTTCTGCCTGTCAGTGCTGTCCCAAATCCCACTTCAGTCAAGGGGAGGAAACAAATGGTCCTTCTATTGATGGGCAGGGTCTGGAGAAACAGATGGGATCAGAAATATGGCTGTGGCATTTTGGGGAGAAATACAGTCATATGCAGAGATGGCTCTATCCCAAGAGAGCTTCCACTCCAGGTTGAAGGCAGGTGAGAACCTGCCCCGAATACATGGTGACTTGCAGCGTGGACTTGGAGCCCATGTGCCTGGCTTCAAATCTTGGCTCTAGCACTTGGGAGTTTATCTACTCAAGCAAGTTTCTATACGATCCTGTGCCTCTGTTTCCTCATCTGGGAAATGGATACAATCACAGTGCTATGTCAGAGAGGTGTTTTGGGGATAAGTCAGCTAGTTGACCTCGGCGGCGTGCTCACAATATAGAATATGCTGCCAAGCATATTCTATCGCTAGTGAGTGTAGCTGTTGTCCCACATCACCTCACCCACCTGCGCTCATGCAGAGTCCCTGAATGCTCCTCAGGTCCTGCTCACTTGAAGTTGCAGGAAGAAACCATGTGGGCACTTATCTTTAGCAGGCAGAGCATCCATGTGCCCTGCCGGCTGAGAAATGTCCTGAGCGAGCAGTCACTCTTGTCTGATCCGTGGATGCACTAACTCCATTTTCGCCCAAGATGGAGC